>NC_134271.1:116408897-116596397 GCF_031893055.1 Leptodactylus fuscus | reverse complement strand
GTAAATTGTGCATTGTACTTCTGTGTGAGATATATGTGTATAGATAGATAGATAGAGAGAGAGAGATAGATAGATAGATAGATAGATAGATAGATAGATAGATAGATAGATAGATTTGATCTGCCTTGAGTATCTGATATTGTTAGGTCTGAATAGACCTAATTATACCACTATCACTATAATCAGCTTGTGTACAGTTACCGGTGACAAGACGCAGATGTAGCAGAGCTGAAATTACCAGTAAATTGTTTGTTTTGTGCAGAAGTCCATATTAATTGTATCTAACCTCTATATTCAATATATAATAATGGATCACAAGATAAAAATGTTATCTGTGTATAAGTCATTCATTATCATATCCATCCAAATCCTTGGGTTATCAGATGTACATAATTATATCTAATATTTATATGAATATTCATATTTTGTACTGATTTGATGGGGCAAATAGAACTCTTAGGTCTAATGCAAAGAAGGGAATCTGGGCTGAAAAATCTGGTGGAATTTCCCAGTCTGAACGGAGTCTGGAAATCTTTGCATCATAGTGATTTTATGCTAGTCCCTTCCTCCTCATACTGTACTGCATGTACTATATACAGTATGGGACAGTGAAGTTGCATGTAGGACCTACATTTATAGATATTGGGCCAGATTTCCGGTTCCATTTACATGGCAGACTAGTACACGTCAGAAGGTAATCTGATTTTACAGATCCTTCATACACGAGTCTATAGGGGGATCCATGAATTGGGTCCTCAAATGGTATGTTCCATTTTTTTTACAGAGAAGAGTAGGCCCCATTGTAGGCCTTGTCCCCCTTATACTTCTGGTTTTGCCTACCAGGATAGAAGGGCCTTATGTCCTCTGATCTGTTTTTATTGATCCTAGAACCAATTCCTTCCTACCTTGTTTGCTAACATTGCATGACGTATACATAATGGGATACATCACAGGTAGCAACAGGAATGGGACCAACCTTAACTGGAACTTCTGTCTCCAGGGACCCCAAAGCAGTCATATCTTTTGTTTCTATGGTATATACATTGTACACAATGTGGTTAGCAGTACTATAGTGATGAATGAAGAAGTGGGTTCCTATCGTATTCTCTGTTGGTGGCCATGTTAATACACCTACAGTATAGTCTGCTTTTCCCAGCGCGCCTTTAGGAGAAATATGTAGCTCGGTGATCTTATATACAGCATTTACCATGTATTAGGTCACAGTAATTTTAGATACCTCCTGTAGCTCACTTGGCTACTTTACAGTACATAATACATGAGGCTAGGCACAAAGCTTCCCGCTTTCATCAGACTGGTTATATAAGAGAATACGTACTTTTTAGCATAGCTGCAACAGATTATAAAATGCAGAATGTTTCCATTTGGCACCAAATTCAATGGCCCATGCCTTGTGGGTACAAATTATCCACCATTCCGGCATTCAGGGTTCCCATCTGAGTTAGTTTGAGATCCCTGGACATATGCGAACACATGATAACTAAACAACATAGCTTGAAATGAGAATGTACAAGGATCTATGGCAAGAAATCCACATTAACATTAACCAAAATAGAATAGTCCCAGAATGGCTCCCCCTATAGGCAGGAGTAGTTAAAAATATCTCAGGGGGCCAAGAGATATTGTAAATTCTGAGATATTTCCAGACACCACTTCCATTTAGGTTTTCACAGGGTCCTTGGTGATGCCATCAACTTCACCTTAACATGGGGACATAGGGTCGGGCATGTGGAAATCTATCGATCGGTCAGGGGCTTTAAAATGAATGTATTAAACCAGATTGAAATATTTGATGTTTTCTAATCAGTTTTTTTTTTCTATTTTCTGTAGCTAATTATTGAGGCAGCCATCTTACCTGAGATTCTCCTCTTTTCTATGACGCTAGGTTCACACTAGCATTCGGTCTCCTTTCGGAAACCTGTCAGATCGGGTCCGGCCGTGAGCGTTGGTGAGCGGTTTATGCTCTCCGCTGAAAAAACGTTTTTTTTTTAAAATCCAACACATGTCCGACTCTGTGTCCGGTTTAAAAAAACGGGTTTCGCGGCGGAGAGCATAAAACGCTCATCGGCGCTCACGGCCGGACATCTTTCTCACCCATTCAAATGAATGGGTTTCAAAGAGTCCTGCAGGTTTCCGTTTCCTGCCTCTGTTTTGTGCAGGAAACGGAAACCTGCAGAACGTAGACCGGGCGCAGATGTGAACGAGCCCTGAATAGCATTTAGCGATATGCTTTACAGCAGTCTTATGGCCATAGGCATGCTGTAGCCGTCTCATTGAGGTTGTAGAGTTGGGAGTTGTAGTAGATTAGCTGTGTCAGTAGTGGATGTAATGATGGGTCAGTGGTGTGATCTTTACAGGTGCTATCTTCTATTGTGATATTGTCCGTGATTTAAGTTAAGTGACTGCCGCAAAGAAAACCACCATACAATTGGCAAGTGTCGATCTATTATTAGGCTTAGTGAAAATTACAGGATATAGTACTTAGTGGAAAGTAATAAAAAAATTATATAAAAAAACTCATAAACTTTATTGTATGTATTCTCTGTAATGCTATACAGTACATAGTAAATGTGCCAAGTAGTTAGCTACAAGACTAGTCCTTAAAAAACACTATGTCAATGATATTGTCACTGTATTGGCAAATGGCTAGAGATGAGCGAACACTGTTTGGATCAGCCGTTCCGAACAGCACGCTCCCATAGAAATGAATGGAAGCACCTGGCACGGCGACCGGCCACCGGCAAAGTGTACGTGCCAGGTGCTTCCATTCATTTCTATGGGAGCGTGCTGTTCGGAACGGCTGATCCGAACAGTGTTCGCTCATCTCTACAAATGGCGTCTGTCTGATACTGAATTGTCCAGCTGGTTGTGCTATATACAACAGGTTTAGTTAATGATGTCACTTTATGATGTCATCTATCTGCTTTATTGCTGGCTTGTAATCCTTGAAAGAGTTAATTACATATACACTCCCCAGGCCATTGTGCTTGTAGACAAAGCGGAGAGAATAATTTCTGCTTGGCACATTCTACTGAAGTGAAGAGACATCACGTACATGTTATAATGTCATTAGCAGCAAATTAATACAAGACATTTGGCAAATGAGACAAATTTATGTCATAATTTAATATTCCAAGTGACGAGATTGGGGTGACTGGGAACGTAAACGCTATTCTGGGTAACGGACTGAGTCACCGGGGCAGATTTATTCAATTGTCTAAAGGGAAAACTGCTTTAGTTGCCCATAGTGACCAATCACAGCGCAGCTTTCATGTTGCAAAGGCAAAATACAAAATGAAAGCTGTGCTGTGATTGGTCACTGGAGGCAGATAATAAATCTGCTCCATTATATATTGTGCAGGTCCTAAAATCTATAGCTGAGGATGAGCAGTGATGTCATCAGTCACTATAAATCAGAGAATCGGTCTTCTCTAACATTCACTTGTGCAGTGACAATAGCAGCCATGTTGGTTTCCATGAGAAATGTACTTGCATTAGTTTGTATACATGAGGATGAACCTCTTGAATATTAAGCGGAGCGGATCTTGGTTTCAGAAAATAAAGTGTATTGATTGTATAACACCTTTCCAATATTTTCTCTATCAGTTCTACATGGTTTACAAGATCTCTGCTCGTAGTCTATGAATGTAAATATTCACTGTTTAGTCCTGGTGATATTACGGATATATACCATAAGTGTATGACTGCAGCAAATCTGTAGGGGGTGCAACAGCAGCGGTCACTACCTGGACCCCAAAGGTCAAAATAAATGTACCATTATTCTAAATGATACAAGGTATAAAGGTTCCCCATTACAGATTTTACATTTGGGCTTAGTAGTTTCTTGTGGCTGTACTGTAAGACTAAGGTCGGGTTCACATGGGAGTGTTTTGGACCAGATTTTGATGCGGTGGCCTCCAAAAAATGGCTAGCCGTGACTGGATGTCGATGCAGGGCATACAGTGCACCGGCATCCAATTGCGGCATTCCGCTCCAGATTAGGCCCAAATGAATGGGCCTAGTCAGGAGGGAGTGTTGCGAGGCGGATGTCCGTGGCTGAATCAGCCGTGGAATGTGCCTGAAGAAGGGGCATGTCGCTTCTTTTTTCTGCGAGCGGGAACAAACTGCAATAGGAAATGACCGGCTCCCATTGATTTCAATGGGAGGCGTTTTTTTGAGCCAGATCTTGACACGGATTTCACATCAAAATCCAGCCCAAAAAACCCTGTGTGAACCCGGCCTAAGAGTATGTTCAGATGCAGGAGTATGGTGCTGATTTTGACACCTTTTCTTATTTCAATGCGAGGCAGCCACTAATTTTTTTCCTCCACCAGAAAAAAATAATCGTTGTGCTCATTCTTCAGGTTTATTCCCATTGAAATGAATGGGACATTGAAAAATTCTGCCTGCCCAGTGCAGAATGTGACCCAGAATCTGCAACTGAACTCCTGAGGCTGAAGCCTCATGTTGCGGAAACACCACGGCAAAAAAGTTGCATTTACAGTACCTGTAAAGTGAATGCAATTCTGGCTAATTCCATTCACACATTGCTGAAAAAAATCTGTAGCGGAAAAATTGTGTTTTCAAAAATGCTTGCATTTCTGATAGTCGCAGCATATAAAGCTGGTGTTTTCTGTATAGGTATAATAAAGTCTGCAGAAGAAAATTGTGTGACATCGCAATGAACAATGCTATAGATAAAGTGATGTGTTTAAGCCGAGGTCTTTTCCACACCGTTTTTTTGCTGCGATTCGCTGCGAGGGGCCTTAGGCTGGGTTCACACAGGGATTTTTGCACCAAATTTTGATGTGGAATCCGCCTCAGAATCCGGTCCAAAAAAAGCCTCCCATTGACTTCAATGGGAGCCGTTCACTTCTTCTTTCACGGTTTTGTGCCGCTCATGGAAAAAAAGAAGTAACCTGCCCTTTCTTATCACGGATTCCATGGAGGAATATGCCGCAGTGTCAGCAGAGCAACACCTCCGTCCCGACTAGGCCCATTCATTTGGGCCTAATTTGGAGCGGAATGAGGAACCCATTGAAGTCAATGGGAGGCTTTTTTTCCACGTGGATTCTGAGGTAGATTCAGTGTCAAAATCAATGCCAAAAAACTCCATGTGAATGGACCCTTAAAGTTGACTGGTCACTTCTCCTGACTTGCCTATTTTTATAATTTTATTCCTACTAACTATTCTGCAGCATCGTTTCTGTTATTCCTTCTAGAGATGTATGAATACATTGACAACTGGGTGTTACTAGTTGGGGACTTGTCCCTGCACTGTCTGACATTATCCAACCAATGCTTAGGGTGTCAAACTGTGTAAGAACATATCCCTTCCTACAAGGGGCATGGTAATACACAATAGCCAATTAAGGCTAAGGCCCTACAGGTCGTATCCGCAGCACTAAAGAGCGTGAACGCATTGAGGTTCTTTCCACAGCGCTTTTAAGAGAAAGTTCACAGAGTTTTCCTCTGCGGACTTTCTCTTAACATTATATCTACGGGAAAGCCGCCGGCCTTTCCGTAGATATTATTGACATGCTGCGGTTTGCAAAGCCGCAACGGCTTTGCAAATCGCAACGTGTCCGCGCTGCGATCTTTTCCGCAAAGTGGGGATGGGATTCGCATGAATCACATCCACTTTACCAGCACTGTACAACGCAGGGATTTTTCCCGCATTGTCTCCGCCGCAGGCAAATCACAACGTTTCCGGTCCGTGGGGCCCCGACCTTAGTGATACTTTTCCAGGAGGTATTAAAGAGGAATGTTACATAGGAAAGTTATAAGAAAAGATGATCCAGAATTGTTACTTCAAGGAGAATATAAGCATTTACATCAACAGACCAGCTGCCCAAGATGTCAGCCCACCACGGAGGAGGAACACGTACACAGTCATCTAGGGAGAATGCTCAATAATCATCTAGACATGTTGTACTGACAGATCATCCATGTGTTACTCATAGCATACCCCTGTATACCTCATCTTTGTATTCCGTAAACTGTCTTAACCTCACCTGAGACAGTTCTGACGTATGTGTCTTTGTCTCCTCACCGCACATAGAGCATGGCTGAGCACAGGCTACAAACCTATTGAATAGGGTCATTTATACATGTCAGAAATAAACAGTAATAGACACATTTTGTCAAAAGAGGTAATGTAACAAAGTGGTTTTGTATGTATACATATAATATATGGTAACTATATGGTACGCTACATGTTCTATTCACCATATAAGTTAGCGTCCTTCCCTCTGCATACACTGCCGAGCTGCTCTGTCTCATGTATTGTCACTTATAAGATTCCTCTGTTATTCTATGTATTCATGTTAATGAGTCTCTCCAAATAAACAACCTCTAACACTGCCACTACGAGGCTGGATTTACGTCCGCCCCCTACTCAGGCCCCATGCACATGACCATGTGCTTTGTTACTGTACCATCCCATTTTTGTAATGGCTGGCACACTGACCCATTCTTTTCTCATGGCCCATACACACGACAGTGTATTATAATGGGTCCATGTACGGGGGCGTCAGAGCGGAGGCAAAACTCAGGACAGGTCCTATTCTTGTATGTTTTATGATAGGTTTCCTCTGCAGACATTCTGTTACAATTATACCTATGGGAAAACTGCTGGTGTTTCCGTAGGTATAATTGTCATGCTACAATTTCCAAAACTGCACCGATTTTTACTGCAAAGTGGGCATGGAATTTGCTAGAATCCCATCCACTTTGCTCTGACTGTAAAACACAGTCATTTACCTATGGTGTTTCCGCTGCAGGAAAATTGCGGTGTTTCTATACCATGGCACCCCAGCCTTAGACTGCACCACATTTCTCACATTGATTTATGTTGGGTGATGTGTCTAGTACACATTTAGGCTGTCTAGCCTAAGCTTATTGGTTGGCTTACATTGCAAAAGAAATTTGCAACAGAATTTTTGCACACATTGCCACATCTAAAGGGCCACCCCCTTGTCTGACAAGGTTGAAAAAGTGTCTAAAAAGTGGTGCTTGGTATGTTAGGCAAGTTTTTAGCCAGAATTCTAGCAAATTTATGTTAGTAAAATTGCTCCATTGTGTATAAATAAGACAATCTGAATGTATAGATACTATAAATGATGAATAGAATTAATATAATATTAATATTAGATTGTTAATTAACATCATATCTAACCATAATATAACAAAATAGAATTCTATAAGTTAGTTCTTTATGTTAAGAGTAAAATAAACTCTACAGCAAAAATACAATACAGGCAAGTGAAGGTTTGGTTTCCAGAGCACATTAACATGTGGCACGTTTGAGGGCAGCTATGGAAATTCTAATCCACAGTATGTCCTATTCCTTGTACAATTTGCTTGTGGATTTTACCATTTGCTCTGTGTGACATGTTGTGAATTTTTGCTGTTTAGTACAGAGACTCCATCTCTATAACAAAAAAAAAAAGAAGAAGGAAATAGGTCGCTAGGGATAAAATAATCAGACTATTAATTACGGTATATACCGTAATTCTATTAATTTATATTGGCATGATATCAACTCACATCACCATCTGACCATACTGTATAGTCAAGGTATACATAAAAAAAATAAAGCATTTACTCAAACATTTGAAAGTGCATAAAACTGGATGGCATTTAGATGCATCATCCTGACATTTACTGTAAAATATTCATTTTTGTGTTCAATACCTCTGCAGCGCCACCACAGGAGACATGAAGTATTACACCGAAATCAATAGTGTCTGTTTCACGGTCAGGCATGCTCAGTCTTCCTGAGAAGGACACTCCATGTATCCAAAATGGTAACTGATGTACAGATGTAGGAAAGGTTAGCAGGACTCATTGTGAATGGATTTATGATGGCTTGTGTTGTCTTCTGAGATAAGATATCTCGGCACAGAAAGTCAAGTTAAAGGGGTTGGCCACTTTCAGACCAATATTGGCAAACAGATGTACAATGAAAAAAATATACAATTTTCCCATATACTTTCTGTATCAATTCCTCACAGTTTTCTAGATCTCTGCTTGTTGTCATTCATTCTGTTACTTCTGGTGAATAAAAGTCTGACCATGGTCATGTGATGAACACACAGGTGCCATTCGTTACAGTCACAGCCCAGTAATCAGACATCTGCCTGGTAATCAGCTGTGCACCTGTGTGCTCATCACATGACCATGGACCGTAAATCACATGACCATGGACCGTACATCACATGACCATGGTCAGACTTTTATTTGCTAGAAGTAACAGAATGAATGACAGCAAGCAGAGATCTAGAAAACTGTGAGGAACTGATACAGAAAGTATATTGGAAAATTGTACAACTTTTTATTGTACATTTGTTTGTCAATCTTGGTCTGAAAGTGGCCAACCCCTTTAAACACTGCTACATCTGTAGCTCTAAACTTACCATGTATAAGCTCAGGCTTACGATTAAAAACTATTTTTTCTTAACCTATTCACTCCCATGTTTAAATATGAGCACTTGTTGCGATAAAACTCACAAGCTTTTACAAATATAAGTCTGTGTGTATTGTGTTTGACCAGTTACACAATGATTGTGTAATACACTGGATGTACAATCATTGTGAAATTACAATACACAGCATGCCCTAGCCATGGAATTTCTATATGTAAAACCAAATGTTGGCTTACATGCAGCAAATCCATGGATGGGGTATATTACCGTATGTATTTTAATTTCACAATGAATTTCCAATCAGCTTGTTATACAATCCTACTAATAATATGATGTTTGTGGGTTTGGATGTTTGTTCCTCAATCACATAAAAACGGCTGAATGGATTTGCATGAAATTTGCCACATACATAGATAGGAACCCCGATTAAAACATAGGCTACTTTTTATCCCGGTAAATGACATCACTACATGAGCACAGTGAAGGAATGTAGGTTCACACAACACTAAAGGACCTGTGATGAGGGCTCTGCCGTGGGTGCTGGAGCTTTGCCCCCCCCCCCCCACTCCTTTTTTTTTCTTTTCTCTCTCTCTCTTTCCCTTTTCTCCCCCCCCCCTTCCCTGTCCTCCCCTTCACCGATTTCAATTGTTATTGTCTCAATTTTTGTGTCTTTGACTGTTAAGTATTGTTTTGTCCGTGTGGACTTATTCTTGTCACGTTTGGAGGCTCGCTGGGCCGTGTATGCCAGTGCTGCCTTGCTTCCCCTTTGTCTTTCGTTACTGTTTTTTTTTTTTTTTTTTTTTTAATATAAATAAAGAATTTATTTAAAAAAAAAAAAAAAAGATACATCGCCATAGGGTGCCCAAATAATACTGCCAGATAGTTCTCTGAATGACAATGGTCAATCAATACTAGAGAATATAGCTTGAGCAAATGCCTTTCCATTGTTTCAGGGTTTCCACCATCGGCTGTTTGAAGGTACTGCGACATGGCCTAGGCACTGTTTCCACTTGGTGTCAGCGCGCTGTGCTGCAGCACTGCCTTGTTCAGATGAAAGGGCACATCGGGTGCACCAGTACTAGACGTAAATAATGAAAGGGATGATGAGAGTTATACTCCTAGCCATCCATCATTGCAAAAAAGAAAGTTGGATAACCCATTTAATATGAACAGTCTATCTATTAAGACTGGTACTTCTTTCGCCAGTCTTAGGGTCTATTCACACAGAGTTTTTTGACGAGGATTTTGGCGCTGAAAATCCCAGTGGAAAAAAAGCCTCCCATTGACTTCAATGGGTTCCTTTTTCCACATTCCTTTTTCCGCTAGCATAAAAAGGAACCCATTGAAGTCAATGGAAGGCTTTTTTTCCACCTGGATTCTGACGTGGATTCAGTGTCAAAATCAGCGCCAAAAAACTCAGTGTGAATGGACCCTTAATAAAGTCCCAAACAGGTTACCGCCTCTTCATAATTCAGTCACATGCCCACTTGCACCAGAACATTGCGTCTCCTCCTTCTTCGCTCTGCTCATTTGCACAATGGGGTCAGTAAGGCACCGAACAGGTGTCGTGGAGCACATTTGACCCAATTTGTCTATCAGCTATACATTAGTGTCTTTTTTTTTTTCCTGCCCGTGATGCAGGTTCAACAGTGTATGGTTGTAATAGTGTTGTCTAAACTTTAGTGGGTTGTGGGACCAGCCATGATCCAACCACACATATCATGTGACTGCAGGTCCAGACTACACAAGGCTTGTTTGTGGCTTGCAACCACATATACTCGAGGCCTGCGGAGGAGCAGTAGAAATGATGTGCAAAGTTGTTTCAATGATTTATTTTATTTTAAGTGGCGTAGTAGAAATAAAAGACTAATGTACAAGTGTTCCACATGTAATAAAGGGCAGACATAACTATAGAAACCAATTAAGTAGTCGGGCTGCCCGGCAGTCTTCCCACACTAATACGGACTAGGATAATAGTCTGCAGGAAACGTTATATCACAGCCATAATGAGTCAACGATTCTCTACATTCGGCTGCTAGAATAAGATTTCGGCATGTGTTCTCAATTCGATCTCCTTGTGAACGTCTTATCTTTCTACGCTTTTCCTTGTTTTCTACATTGATTTATAGGGCAGGATGTCTTTAATGCCATTAATATCGCATCACGGTTACTTTCTGTGAGCCGAAAACCACAGCAATCTTGTGTCTGCCCCAGTCAGTGCTCAGGAAGCAGCTTTCCACTCCTTGTAAAAGACATCTTTACTACGGGCTAACACTATATGACTGTCAACTCCTTATGAGACAGCTCCGAAGCTTTATATCACTTCACCAGAACATCTCACAAGTATCAGACAAGGAACCCATTCCCTCTGCCCGTCTGAGGTCTGATGGGAGTCTGTCCTTCTTATCTTGCTGAGACATTGGTCTAAAGAAACGAATTATGAAACATTCCTTCTGGTAATTCAGATGGTCTTAGACACATGCAATAAAGGGGTCTCCCTTTTAATAAGCTTGGACTCCAGAAGGTGTAACTTGAAGCTCCTAAGAATCTCTAAAGGGGCCCCTATTTTCCTTGCGTCATTTAGAATAGTGTTTTATTCCATAAGGCAGAGGGACCTTTGGGGCCCCATCAGTGTGTTGGGCCAGTTAGCAACTGTTACTGCTGCACCCCCTATAGCTTTGCCATTGGACCCCAAAAAATACAAGAAAAGGGGATTGCTGGGACAGGGACTCCAACGGAAGTAAATGCTGCTGGGTTGAGCATGCACACCAACGCTCAATTCACATGGAGAACCTGCAGTCCCCTATTTTCCTGTCAATGGGGATCAGTGCCTATAAATAGACATCCCCTACATCGTGTTTAGTTTAAGGCATCTATAACACAATTTGAACAGAAACGTTCACCTTCCCGTACTGTCTTCAAATCCAGGAGCTGAGCTGCAATACCAAATACAGCCCATGCACAGGAGTGGCACCATCTCTAAAAACAAAGAATATCCTTTTTTTTTTATAATTCAGACAACCCCTAAATACTATCATTGAGGTGAAGTTTAAGTTCAGATTTATCCAGTTCCTGTCATGAGATAAACCACCTTTGATAAAGGAAGCCTTCCAGCTCCCCCGACAACTTGCCATTGCATGATCTATCCAACCAGTGATGCCGCTCATCAACAAAATCCAGATTCTTTTCTGTGTAGTGAAACAGATGAATCCAGCACTGACATGTTAAGGAACTGGATACATGCCAGCATTTGACAAATAAGCTTCTAATAATATGGAGCTTAGGGAGATCTTATCAGCGCTCACAAATCAAGATCAATATCTTGACCTTGCCTTTTCTTTTGTACTCTCTTATTCTCTTCCTTGCCATTGCTTCCCTGACACACATTCTACTGTTACCAAAAGAGGCGAGAAATGAGGATGTGGATTCCTTTGTGTTCTCTGCTACTTGTGACATTGTCCTGGATGACTGCACGTTACTCCACCACATCGTCCATTATCAGCAACAGTTACAATGTAGGATACTATAGAAGTAGGTCAATATGAGCGGAATATCTATAGGACATGTCTTACTTACCATTAGAACCTGGAACACAATTATCATCTTTATATATTTCTTCAATTGCTTTACTATCTAGGTTTCTATTGAACCAGCTCAGTGATATTATAAAAGCCATGATAAACCTGTTCTATAATATATCCATTAACTTAAAGTATATGAATATTTGCAGCCCAAAAAGTAGCACTGACCCTACTATACATCCAAGAAGACAGCTTTGTCTGTTTTTAGGGTTGAGCCGATCTTGAGATTTCAGGATCGATTTTAAAATTTGATTTCTAATCATTTTCCAGCCGATCCTGATCGTGAAATTTCCTCCATCACCGATCGGGATCCGATCTTTCCCAATCCCGATCACTCATCCCTAATTGTATATTATATATACAGTAGGGTTGAGCTGATCTTGAGATTTCAAAATCCAATTTTTGATCATTTTCCAGCCGATCGCGATCGTGAAACAGACCCACTGGAATTTTAAAGAATACCTAACAACTAGAGATGAGCGAACACTAAAATGTTCGAGGTTCGAAATTCGATTCGAACAGCCGCTCACTGTTCGAGTGTTCGAATGGGTTTCGAACCCCATTATAGTCTATGGGGAACATAAACTCGTTAAGGGGGAAACCCAAATTCGTGTCTGGAGGGTCACCAAGTCCACTATGACACCCCAGGAAATGATACCAACACCCTGGAATGACACTGGGACAGCAGGGGAAGCATGTCTGGGGGCATAAAAGTCACTTTATTTCATGGAAATCCCTGTCAGTTTGCGATTTTCGCAAGCTAACTTTTCCCCATAGAAATGCATTGGCCAGTGCTGATTGGCCAGAGTACGGAACTCGACCAATCAGCGCTGGCTCTGCTGGAGGAGGCGGAGTCTAAGATCGCTCCACACCAGTCTCCATTCAGGTCCGACCTTAGACTCCGCCTCCTCCGGCAGAGCCAGCACTGATTGGCCGAAGGCTGGCCAATGCATTCCTATGCGAATGCAGACTTAGCAGTGCTGAGTCAGTTTTGCTCAACTACACATCTGATGCACACTCGGCACTGCTACATCAGATGTAGCAATCTGATGTAGCAGAGCCGAGGGTGCACTAGAACCCCTGTGCAAACTCAGTTCACGCTAATAGAATGCATTGGCCAGCGCTGATTGGCCAATGCATTCTATTAGCCCGATGAAGTAGAGCTGAATGTGTGTGCTAAGCACACACATTCAGCACTGCTTCATCAAGCCAATACAATGCATTAGCCAGTGCTGATTGGCCAGAGTACGGAATTCGGCCAATCAGCGCTGGCCAATGCATTCTATTAGCCCGATGAAGTAGAGCTGAATGTGTGTGCTAAGCACACACATTCAGCACTGCTTCATCAAGCCAATACAATGCATTAGCCAGTGCTGATTGGCCAGAGTACGGAATTCGGCCAATCAGCGCTGGCTCTGCTGGAGGAGGCGGAGTCTAAGGTCGGACCTGAATGGAGACTGGTGTGGAGCGATCTTAGACTCCGCCTCCTCCAGCAGAGCCAGCGCTGATTGGCCGAATTCCGTACTCTGGCCAATCAGCACTGGCTAATGCATTGTATTGGCGTGATGAAGCAGTGCTGAATGTGTGTGCTTAGCACACACATTCAGCTCTACTTCATCGGGCTAATAGAATGCATTGGCCAGCGCTGATTGGCCGAATTCCGTACTCTGGCCAATCAGTGCTGGCCAATGCATTCTATTAGCTTGATGAAGCAGAGTGTGCACAAGGGTTCAAGCGCACCCTCGGCTCTGATGTAGCAGAGCCGAGGCTGCACAAGGGTTCAAGCGCACCCTCGGCTCTGATGTAGGAGAGCCGAGGGTGCACTTGAACCCTTGTGCAGCCTCGGCTCTGCTACATCAGAGCCGAGGGTGCGCTTGAACCCTTGTGCACACTCTGCTTCATCAAGCTAATAGAATGCATTGGCCAGCGCTGATTGGCCAATGTATTCTATTAGCCTGATGAAGTAGAGCTGAATGTGTGTGCTAAGCACACACATTCAGCTCTACTTCATCGGGCTAATAGAATGCATTGGCCAGCGCTGATTGGCCAGAGTACGGAACTCGACCAATCAGCGCTGGCTCTGCTGGAGGAGGCGGAGTCTAAGATCGCTCCACACCAGTCTCCATTCAGGTCCGACCTTAGACTCCGCCTCCTCCAGCAGAGCCAGCGCTGATTGGCCGAATTCCGTACTCTGGCCAATCAGCACTGGCTAATGCATTGTATTGGCGTGATGAAGCAGTGCTGAATGTGTGTGCTTAGCACACACATTCAGCTCTACTTCATCGGGCTAATAGAATGCATTGGCCAATCTGCGCTGGCCAATGCATTCTATTAGCGTGAACTGAGTTTGCACAGGGGTTCTAGTGCACCCTCGGCTCTGCTACATCAGATTGCTACATCTGATGTAGCAGTGCCGAGTGTGCATCAGATGTGTAGTTGAGCAAAACTGACTCAGCACTGCTAAGTCTCTGCATTCGCATAGGAATGCATTGGCCAGCCTTCGGCCAATCAGCGCTGGCTCTGCCGGAGGAGGCGGAGTCTAAGGTCGGACCTGAATGGAGACTGGTGTGGAGCGATCTTAGACTCCGCCTCCTCCAGCAGAGCCAGCGCTGATTGGTCGAGTTCCGTACTCTGGCCAATCAGCGCTGGCCAATGCATTCTATTAGCCCGATGAAGTAGAGCTGAATGTGTGTGCTTAGCACACACATTCAGCTCTACTTCATCAGACTAATAGAATACATTGGCCAATCAGCGCTGGCCAATGCATTCTATTAGCTTGATGAAGCAGAGTGTGCACAAGGGTTCAAGCGCACCCTCGGCTCTGATGTAGCAGAGCTGAGGGTGCACAAGGGTTCAAGTGCACCCTCGGCTCTCCTACATCAGAGCCGAGGGTGCGCTTGAACCCTTGTGCAGCCTCGGCTCTGCTACATCAGAGCCGAGGGTGCGCTTGAACCCTTGTGCACACTCTGCTTCATCAAGCTAATAGAATGCATTGGCCAGCACTGATTGGCCAGAGTACGGAATTCGGCCAATCAGCGCTGGCCAATGCATCCCTATGGGAAAAAGTTTATCTCACAAAAATCACAATTACACACCCGATAGAGCCCCAAAAAGTTATTTTTAATAACATTCCCCCCTAAATAAAGGTTATCCCTAGCTATCCCTGCCTGTACAGCTATCCCTGTCTCATAGTCACAAAGTTCACATTCTCATATGACCCGGATTTGAAATCCACTATTCGTCTAAAATGGAGGTCACCTGATTTCGGCAGCCAATGACTTTTTCCAATTTTTTTCAATGCCCCCAGTGTCGTAGTTCCTGTCCCACCTCCCCTGCGCTGTTATTGGTGCAAAAAAGGCGCCAGGGAAGGTGGGAGGGGAATCGAATTTTGGCGCACTTTACCACGTGGTGTTCGATTCGATTCGAACATGGCGAACACCCTGATATCCGATCGAACATGTGTTCGATAGAACACTGTTCGCTCATCTCTACTAACAACCCCTTTAATGGGAAGTTATTACCAGAAAATTACCTATTTTTAAACCAAGATTTTACATAAATGTACATTGACTCTAGATATTTTCTGCATATTATCCGTAATCACGGCTCTGAAATTTTGGATAATATACTGTCCCGTCATCTTCAATGGGCCTATACACATAGCCATAGTTTTTGAGGCTCTGTGTCTGGGCGTGTGCATAAGACCCAACCCTAAAAATAAACAGTTTTCTTTGGAGCAGTCACCTCATTTACATCCCAAACAAGACAGTTAAGATGACAATTACAAAATAACACCTCTATAGATAACACCACTGCATCCACCATTGACAATAGATGATGTCACACTCCATCCCTACACAGATCATGTCTAGAAAACTCCTTCACAGACCTGGACGAGTCAACTCCGGACTATTTCTGGCCATGGCCATGAGACTACTGTAAAGCATATCACTAAGTTGCTATTAACAGGGGAAA
This sequence comes from Leptodactylus fuscus, assembly GCF_031893055.1. Taxonomy (NCBI): domain Eukaryota; kingdom Metazoa; phylum Chordata; class Amphibia; order Anura; family Leptodactylidae; genus Leptodactylus; species Leptodactylus fuscus. Next base: position 116,580,397 of record NC_134271.1, on the reverse strand, counting down.
AGATAAAAAAGTTCCCATAATAATGTACAGAAAATAGAACAAAAGTGCAAAATTGAAAGATTAAAACAGATTTGAAAAAAAGTGATACATTTCACAGGTTTTAATTAAAAAATAAATAGAAATTATGATACATTCCCTTTAACTCCTTACAGTCCTGGATGATGTTTCACCTGATAATCCAGCACTGTAAGGAGGTTTAACCAGCTCTCCTGTCTGCCCTCTGTGTATGGACTGCTAGAGTAACCCCTCATTCACATCTGCATTTGTTAATCCATTCGGGAAGTCGTCATGGGGAAACCTCTGAATGGAATACCAAACACATTGGCAAGCGCTGTGCAGTGAAAGCACATGGACCCCATAGACTATAATGGGATATGTGTGGTGTCTGCACAGAACATGCGGACAGAAAAGTACTTTGTGATCTACTCTTATGTCCGCAGTGGCAGCATGTGGAAAAGATGGGGTCCGTGTGCTTTCACTGCACACCGCTTGCCAATGCATTTGGTCCCCATGTGGACTCCCCGAACGGATTACCAAACGCAGATGTGAACGAGGGGTAAGGATACATTGATCACTGCAGGGGAAAAGGGGAGGAAAAAAAAAAAACAAGATAAAGAAATATTTTAAGAAAATATAATAAAAACAGTTTAAAGCTAACACCCCACGTTGCTGTTGCCCACTACATGGGGACTTAACCTTAGGCCTCACATTGCAGAAATGCAGCTTTTTTGTTGCAGATTTTGCTGCAGTTTTTTGAGCCAAAGCCAAAAATGGCTACAAAAGGAATGGGGAATATATAGGAAGTTCTCATATTTCTCCCTTCTACTCAATCCACTCCTGGCTTTGGCTCAAAAAAACGCAGCAAAATCTGCAACAAAAAAAGCTGCATTTCTGCAATGTGAGGTCTAAGGCTAAGGCCCCATGTAGTGGGCAACAGCAAAAAAGCAAAACAGGAAAAACTTCAGTGTGAATGCATCATTGTTTTTCCCGCAGCACTTTCTACTTCCATTATGCTAATAGGGAAATCAAGGTGTGTCCGCGGCGCATATTTTCCTGCAGTGTGAGGATGTGATTCGCTAGAATCCCATTAACTTTGCAGAGACTGTAAAATTCAGTAAACATAGAATGAACAGAATACCTTTCAATGAATAACATGCACAGTACAGTATACTCAGCTACCTCTGCTCTATACCCGGCTGCAGCAGATGGGACTATATATATATATATATATATACAGTACAGTAAATAAAAGACAATTCCCATCTCTCCTTCCTCTATAAGGGACTGAACTAATGGCTTCCAGTTGGTGGACTGCAATCCCCCAGATCAGTAGGATTATATACTGTATGAGAGATTTGCTGGATGGAGATGCTACGATGAACTGTTTGAAAGCAAAGGGCCTATAATTTGTTTTTACATGAAGGGGTCCGCTCTCGTAAGGGTCTACCATCCCTATCAAATAAATATAAAAATGTGACATAAATGTGAAGAGAAAGAAAAATAATCAAGAAGAGATCCTATTGAATTGTCAGCAGTAAAATAAACATTTCCCCTGGATAACGTCAATGGGCTAAATCCCAATGTTTGACAAGTGGTGTTTGTGTATCTCATTAGTATAATTCTCCTCTTCTGTGCCTGACGCTTGGCGGGGGATGATTTCTCCATGACGGCTACGTGTATGGATGACAGTGTTTACAATGTACTCAACACTTGGTCCGATACAATTTTAAGAATGACTTGGTTCATTGGATAAATCAACATGGCAGCTCTCAGTCAACAAAAATAAAGCATTATACTATCAAGTAAAACTAGGAGTGGCTTCTAAGTACCTCCAAGACTATACCCCTTTGTAAGATTTGGCCTATATAGGTCCTATCTACATCCTTTTATAACTTTTGCTTTCTATCCATGGAAAATACATTTTTTTCTGGATAGCCAAAGACCCTTAAATAGGCAAATAACATATTTGTTATATTACTAATAAAATTTTGGGAAATTAACTTCAAACTCTATTTTTATTATTTTATATTTTGTTAGTTTTCATTATTAACTTCCAAGCTTCGAGTGTTTGGGGTCATGCTTTGAGATCACCTTTGGGCAATTTTTGTAGGTTGTCAAAGAGTCTAACAAACTGAGATTGGAAATAATGGGTAATAGGCACCCGGGAGATTAGAGAAATCAACAGGTTGTTTTCTGTGGTCAGATTTAGGTTAAGGCCCCACGTTGCGGAAACGCAGCTTTTTTGGTTGTAGATTTCGTTGCGGTTTCTTGAGCCAAAGCCAATGACTACAAAAGGAATGGGAAGTATAAAGGAAGTTCTTCTACTTCTACCTTCTGCTCAATTCACTCCTTCACCGCAACAAAATAAGCTGCTTTTCCGCAACGTGGGGCCTCAGCCTTAAACTTTCATGAACTTAGCCATATTTAAATTTGAAGACAGTTAAAAGTTATAAATTTTTGAAAATATGAATAATTAAAAATTTTAAGTTTTAAAGATTTCCTCTAAGGGCTAGTTCACACGGGCACAGAGGGGGCGGATTATGGTGCGTAATCCACATTATAATCCGCCCCCTCACAATGGTGGTCTATGGAGACCACCAGGCTCCCCGCGTCACTCTCAGTGCTAAAATCCGCCAACACACTCCCCGTATGAACTTACCCTAACTGTCATAGTGGTGAAAGTCTTTTGACTTCATTGGTTACCAATGCATATGACCACGACTGCAGAAACCTTCTATGGTCTGGCACTTGTCATAAACCCAGCCATAACTTCCTTATACTGGTCAGGTTGTCACTACGTGTATGAGAAACTAACCTTGATACAATATGGATATCATAGCTGGGTTTCTGACAAGTGCCAGACCATATAAAGGTCCTGCGTCCCATTGACAACCGGTCAAGGCAAAAGACTGTCACCATAGTTGGAGAAAATCTTTAAGGCCAGGGGCCCATGTTTCGAATACGCTGCGTTTTGTCAATACCATGGAAACGCTGGTGTTTTCCGTATAGATATAATAGGGACAGAAAATCCGCAGAAGAAAACTCTGTAGACTTTCTGTGAAAAGTCCTGCAGCAAAAATTTCAATGCATTTCCACCGTGGTCTTTTCCATAGAGCTTATTCGCTGCAGCTCGCTACGTGGGTCCTTAACCTAAAACTTTGCAAAAATTTCAATTATTTATATTTGCAAAAATGATTAACTGTTAATTGTCTACAAATTGGCTTTGTCCCTCTTTACAGTTAATATTATATGATAATTTATGGGTTGCCCAAGATTAGAATTAGTAAACCTATCCATTTTCTTGTGTGGGGTTGCAGCTCAGTTACATTCACTTTAATGGAGCAGAACTGGATTACCAGAAACAATCCATGAACAGATGTGACACTGTTTCTAGAAGAAAGCAGCCATGTTTTCTAGACTTGGACAACCCCATTAAACCTATAGCATAAGGAAGTCTTCATCATTACCCTATGGTGATGTCACCAAGATTTTCCTTGACAATAAGCATATATCAGAGATGATATAAAGAGCCTTAGTTTCAACCCAAGAATATATCCAATATTTTACATGGAAAGGTAATGAAGGTTCGATTACCAGTCTCCTTTGTGATATTTGTTGAAGTCACCATTACAATATAAAGGGAACTCTTAACTGGGCCATTAAAACTGGATTAAGGGGTGGGGCTTTGCAAGTTCAAGAGATGGTAATTTTGCAGTTAAAGAATAGAATGAATCAATATGACAATGGAAAAACCAAGACAAAACACACTGTGGACCATGTTATGGGCATTTCCTAATTGACCAAATAAAATGCCATTGACTATAATGTTTCTCACACACAGTTGGCCTTTCTTCCTGAAATAGGAGACCTCTACAGATTTGGTTGCATTGAAAGGTTAATGCACCTGCCACCGAACAGGAGATTTTGGGGCTCTTTAAATGTCCTCCTGTTTACTTCAAGTCATTCTAGGTGATGTCTAAACAAACAGAATAAGTTGATCTTAGTGGCTCAGGTTTAAAGGATCCTTTGTGTAAAATCTTAAGGTCAAAGCTATTTGACAAACATTGCCTTTGTCTGTGGGATTCTGCGAATGGAAATGTAGGCCTCTAGTCAATAAGCTGTGAATTGGTTTATCCATCTAAGTGATTTATACTCATGTTAAAGACCCTTAAGATGTGTTGCTGATCTGCAGGACACCTTCTCATATCAGGAGAGCACACAAAGAGCAGTATCCCTATTTAAGTCAATTTGTTGAAAGATGTCAGTCATTGAAAGGCATTATTCTCCTTAACGCAAGTCAATCACGGATGACTATGTCTCCGAGAGAGTCAAGACACACAAGGGCTATAGTAAATCGATGTTGATGGGTGTCTCCATAATATTGGAGTCCAAAGGTTCCTATACATTAGGTTTTATTTAAAGAATCTGTACTTAGTTTTGGACTTGTATATATATATATATATATATATATATATATATATATATATATATATATATATATATATTTACCTTGTGGTGGGTTTGGCCAATATTGTATGTCAGGTCTAGAATACAGATCCAAGAAGATCTTCAGATCCAAGTAGATGTTTGCCAATATTCTAGATAGTTGGTACTATATTGGTACTGATACACGCTCCACACCACTTATCTACTTGCATAGGTTGCCTCAATCCATCCATACATGTATCAATGTCCTTGTGTGGGATAAGACTATTTTGCTGATCAATATGACCATATATAAAGACCCGTGTGCATGACAATATGTTTTGTGAGCTGTACCAATATAGATCAACCTATACTGGATCAAAGAACGTCTTCCTCTGTTATAATGCTATGTGTCACATATAGTACACCGACATACTCCTAGAACTGAGAATGTGTAACAGTGACAAAACCAAGAGGAGAGATGGGTGATAAAGTAGGACACAGAAGGATACAACTCACATATTATTTTGGTAAGTTCCACCCCCTCCTTGGGAATTGTAAAAACAGTTAAAGACAGAGGAAACCTAGCTCAGCCCTTGTGTGGGTCTAGATTCACAAAGGAGTAGCACTCAGGAATGTATATAAACTTCACTATATAGCTATAGATGTTGACTCATTTCAGACCTACTTCTTAGTCATGGTGATGAAATTTTGAGGTCCGCAGTGTCACCATCTGTATCCAGTTAGGTTTACAGCCCCAAATGTCCTAACGTTGTTGTAGGAGCTCAATAGCGAAGGTCTTTTATTATCCTAGAAACAGCACTAGTCTTTATCATGGTGAGCATTTTCTGCATCCACTGCGCTACCAAACTGCTTTGGCTTTGGGCCACTTCTGTTGTCTAAGCTGTCTCTCTGATATTCACCCTTTAACCCCTGTTCAGAGACCTCAAGTTTGCTTTGGGGTGAATGGCAGGTCTCCACCTTCGGAGGTTGTCCTGATATTGGTAGTAGCTGGTCCATCAGGTTGAGAGACACCAATGCAAAGCACTGGAGTGCAGACAAGAGAATGGTCAGGTACAAGCAGGTGGTCAAGGCAGGTAGCAAAAGTTCAGAGGTCAGGTTTAACCAAGATTGGGCATGAGAATCCAGCAAGGCAGTAGCAACAAACAAGTTACATAGCTTGGAAAAAGCCAAGGTCAGATACATGAACAGGTCAGGTCAGATACATGAACAGGTCAGATACATGAACAGGTCAGGTCAGTTACATGGACACCTTACAGCAGGTCCAGCTGGCTAAAAAGAATAAAGACAAGGACTGACCATTGTTGGCTGGGAACAAATTAGCTGGGGCACACACTGGCCCTTATGTGATGTCCGGGAGGGGGAAGGCACTGGCAGTCACAAGACATCAGCATTACTCTCTTGTCCATGGGATATAACTAATATTGCAGTTCTGTCCCTTTCAGGCAATGCTAATACGAGACACAACCCATAGACATGAATGTTGCTGTTCCTAGAAATAATCTTTATAAATGTAGGAATTTGTGTAAATGTTATATGGCACCTTATAATATATCTCCTGGATCTAGCTGGAGCTGAACATTAACAATACGTTTTCTAGATTGAATTCGTATATAAAGTCTTGCTTGTTGTAAGAAAAAGATGGACACATAAGGTAATGATTATCCTCTGTCTTTTTCTCATTGCAGACAGCCAGTGGTTTACCAACAGTTGGTAGCTTTGTTGCAGCCTCAGGAATGACTCCATACCCCACTGCAGCACCAGTATCCCCTTACATGGCATATGGCACAGCGGCCCCTACAGGGTACGTGACAGGTCATGGATGGCAGCATACCGGGGGTACTCCATTGTCTCCTCATAACTGCGATATCACTGCGTCACTAGCATTCAAAGGCATGCACACAGCACGAGAAGGTGAGAAACACTTGTAAAACTGACACCTAACCCATTATATGGGCAGAAAAGGGAATCTGTCACATTATACATGACTATATGTGGGCAGCATGCTATAGTGCAGGAGGAGCTGAGCAGATTGATATATAGTATTGTAGGAGAAGATTCAGTATAACTTGTATTTTATTCATTCAAATCCCTGCTCGTTCTATGCTTAGGAGTCCAGTAGGCGGTCCTAACAGCTATCTATGCACAGTCATATAGGGAAAAGGAGTGAATAAGACCGCCCACTGGACTCCTATACATAGAATCAGCAGGGATATAAATGAATGATAGACAGGTTACTACTAGATCTTCTCCTACAACCTATATATAAGTCTGCTCTATAACATGCAACCTGCAGATCATTGTGACAGGTTTGCTTTGCTGGATGTAGACACATCCCATATAAGCAAACAATTCTTACAATCGTGACAATTTTTTCTTTTAATTTAATTCTGATAGTTCCTATTCTTCACACCCATGTAATGGACTATGATAGTAATCTGACCTTCTATATCACCACTTGACATTGCTGGAGTTTCCCATAACAGTAGAAACACAAAATGTTGACTTATAAGGCCAGTGAAGTAAATGGACATGTTTTATGTCTAACTTTCTAATCTATAAACTAAATTAAGTCCCTAATTTGCATATTAGATATTTTAGTATACAGTATGTATGAACAGGACAAAGGTACCGTAACTTCTGGGTTGGCTGCTGCTTCTTGCTCCGTAGTGCCTGGGAACTACCTGCTTGGATCAAGCACACCTCTAACTTGGTATGTGGAGAGGAACCTTTAACTCCTCCGCCAACACCAACTCTTTGCATTTTTTTATAGCTGCTTCCTGCACAGTTGGAATTTTCCATATAGCTCTTATGACTCCAGAGGACTCGGTGCTGATAGTTTCAGCACCCAATATGCTAAGTAAGCTTTATAATGGCAGGGTGAGGTGGAGCAGATCGCTCTACTGTCAGGTAGGTGGTCCTAAGATGGAACAGACTGCCTAATAATTAGCATATTGGATGCCGAAATTAACAGAATGTTTACTTTTGAACAGTGGGGGCTAGAGAAAATTTCTAACTGTACCGGAATCAGTGGATGGAAAGGATGCAAAGAAATTGAGTTTGCGGGAGCTGTTGAAAGTAATTTTTCCACCTTGACCATGGTCTTAACCCAAGACTGGAAGTCATCTACTTTGTTTGCTGAGCACTTATTTGGTATTCCCAATGTCAGGTAGACAGTCATTTAGAGTTAGTTAGAAAGTTACTTAGAGCCAGGGGCATAGTTTCTGAGGAAGAGATCATCTTGGTATCCAAGCTCTAGGTCATGCTTGTACTTGGAACCCCAATTTTAGTTGTTTTTCTAAAAACAAGTGGCTCTAAACATATAATCAGGGATTGTACCATTTAAGTGGGCTCCTAGTATTTGAGATAAAGCACATTCAATATGTTTTACAATTGTTTTCATTTGGTTTAATAGCAGAAGAAGCAAAAGTAAGCCTCCATTCCCGCAAATCTCCGCAGTCTTACCACACATCCCAACGCCACGGGACAGTTGCTCATATGCAAAGTGCATAGAAATTATGGACACCCTGTAAACTCTGAAATACCAGTATCCTGAAAAACATTCCACAGTCTATCAAGCCAGTTGCACCTACAGAACTGGAGCATTGCCAGAAATCTGCCAATCACATGGATCATGAACACCTGACCACTTGAGTAGAGCAACCAGCTGTCTCATCTTCACCTGGATATGCGGTCAGCATGAAAGACATACACCTGGTGGACATACTGTGAAAGAATCTTCTCTGGATTCAATGAACCACATCTCTGCACCTTCTTATGGAATTTAAAACATGCCACTTTCCAAGCCGAACTAAAACAAAAAATAGCATTTCGTTACCGTATACTCAACGACTGTTTGCCTTCATAAGACTTGTGGTTTGTAGCTTTGAAAATTTAGAAGCTCTCACACAAAGAAAACTAAAAGTCATAAAACCTGAACTGAATGTGAAGAGGAAATGAAGGGACTTTAGACTCGCACCTCATGCTGTGTAGAGCTTTGCAAATTTTCAGCAGCCAAAAATGGGGTATATGGGTTTTAAACCCAAACTACGCAAAGGATTATGGTCACTCAAAGTGATCAGGCCAGATGAGATCTGGAGGACTTATTCATTCAATTCAAGATTCAGACTCTTTAACGTTAAATAAGACACATCTTCGTCAACATCTATCGAATATGTAAATATATGGTAGATGGCAAACACAAAGTCATGAGGAAATGTGAAAACGTGTTATGTCCTTTTGTATAGGTTTTAATTATTATGATCCAATTTAACTATAACAAAGTGGGTGGGAGGGTTGGGGTAATATTTTGTCTTGGTCTTTTACTGTGCAGTTAAGAAAAAATTTTGTAGATAAATTAAAAGGAAAAAAAAACAAAAACAGAAACACTTTACGGCCCCTACTGAGTCTTTAGATGGTTCAATGTCCAATAAAATGATGGATGTGGTCATTTCACTGGTAGATCCTCCATCATATGGCTCAATGAACATGGTCAGCCAGTGACCAGCCACACACATATATGACCATTATTATGGTCAACCATGTTTTTTACTCATTTTTCGAGGTTATCGAACCTCTAACTTGGGTAAAATAAAATACAATTTGCTTAAGGTATAACCTACAATGATTTGGGCTTCACATCTTCTTCTTCTTGTTCTTCTTCTGTATACTTATTGCTCTGTCTATGGTTTTTCATATGACCAAGAATAATCTTTCTAATTAAAATAGTTGGGCCTAGATTGACATTATGCTCTTAAAGCCAATGGAGATGGTATCAACCACTTGCCAAACAGTAGATCAGGATCTACCAGTAGACCACAAAGCAGGTACCTGTAGATCTTAATGTTCTGTAGAGGTGATCTCAGTGTTCTGCAGTGGTGATCCCCTGGTAGATCATCTAACTCAGGTCCTACAAAAAGTATGCACCTAAAAAGTTTGGTCATACTCAAAGTCTCATATAGAGAATGTTCTTGGAGGGGTTGGCGATGGGAATGAATAGCTACTATTTATAACACATCTGTCCAAACCTATTCTGGCTTTGTTAACTTATTCTAAATCTAAGCCCAACTAATTATTGATAATCATTCAATGGGCCACAACCTTTTGGCAGTACATGAATGCATAATGTGCTGGACTTACAGGCTCTGGTAGACTTCACTGTTGAAAACAAGATGTTGGTTCTATCAGTGGCATGCCAAGAAAGGGTTAATATAAAGCACTTCGGGACAAGAACTATAAGTACAGCACTTGCACAACTCAAAATACCTGAAATAAGTGTTTAATAATCTCCTTTATAGTCATGGCTAGTTAATATTGGATTCATTCTCGTAAATCCTGTGTTCCAGAATGGTCTATAGAATATTTTCAGAATACGTAATAACGTCCATATGTGATATGCTGCATCATTTTTACATGCATCGAACCGGGAATCTATAATAAAATGCCATTTTCATGTTTCACAATGTGCCTTACTATGGTGAGCAATAAAGTAAAAACCCCCATGTAAATTCTGTCTCTATGACTTTGCTTGTATAGAATGACTTGGATATGGTTAGTGATGCAGAAAATAACGCAATGTGACGCACTCATGAAACGGTACGACTAGGAAAGGGAACGAATAACAATAATGGTGATCAGGAAAGAGAAGTAGATGGAGAATTGTGCAAATGATTGACCACTTTGATACAAAATTTACAATAGAATTTTTGGAAATCTGCTGAAAGTCCTACAGTATTTTAGGACTCTATGGCCAGAGACCATGTTACTTATCTTCAACTATACAGTCTTTAAAGGAACACTATAAAACCTTTCTATATCTTAGTTTTGTATGGTCTGGGGCACAGGCAGTTCTATATACTACTGGAAAGCCTACAGTGTGATGAATTCAGCGCACTATCGGCTTTCCTGATCTGTGTCCTGGGTAAAGCACTATTTGTCCCAGTACCGTAGCTCTTTACAGTCAGAAGGGCGTTCCTGACTGTCAGTCAGGTACATCCTTCTCCACAGCAGCGCCTATCGCGCTGTACAGTGTGAGCGGGGAGGAACGCCCCCTCTCTCTGCTCACAGTGCTCGTCCATAGACAAGTATTATCAGGAGGGGAGGGGGTGTTCCTCCCCGCTCACACAGCACAGCGTGATAGGCACTACTGTGAAGAAGGACGTTTCTGACAGACTGTCAGGAACGCCCTTCTGACTGTAAAGCGCTACGGTACCGGGACCGATAGCTCTTTACCTGGGGCACAGATCGGGAAAGCCGACAGTGCACTTAATTCAGCACACTGTCGGCTTTCCAGCAGTATATAGAACTGCCTGTGCCCAAATCGGTGAAAGGTCCTCTTTAAGGGAAACTAGTTAAAAAGGTGGGTCAGTAAAAAAATGGATGACATATGGATTTCAACTTTTTTTTTCACAGATCCATAGACGTTCATTGGTGTGATGTATCGTGATGCATCGGCATCAATGGGAAAAAAGGACCACATATAAGACCCTGAAAGGGTCCAGAAATGGCCAACTAATATAATAAAGGAAATTGCAGATTGGAATACAAGGAATACAATAGCAGGAATACAATATAAAACATTAACATTATTGTGGTTATTTAGTTAGCAAAAAGATGACTCTGAGACAAGATGTATAAACATATTAAGTAGAGATGAGCGAACAGTGTTCTATCGAACTCATGTTCGATCGGATATTAGGTTGTTCGGCATGTTCGAATCGAATCGAACACCGCGTGGTAAAGTGCGCCATTACTCGATTCCCCTCCCACCTTCCCTGGCGCCTTTTTTGCTCCAATAACAGCGCAGGGTAGGTGGGACAGGAACTACGACACCGGTGACGTTGAGAAAAGTAGGCAAAACCCATTGGCTGCCGAAAACATGTGACCTCTAATTTAAAAGAACAGCGCCGCCCAGCTTCGCGTCATTCTGAGCTTGCAATTCACCGAGGACGGAGGTTTCCGTCCAGCTAGCTAGGGCTTAGATTCTGGGTAGGCAGGGACAGGCTAGGATAGGAAGGAGAAGACAACCAACAGCTCTTATAAGAGCTAAATTCCAGGGAGAAGCTTGTCAGTGTAACGTGGCACTGACGGGCTCAATCGCCGCAACCCAGCTTTCCCAGGATCCTGAATGGAATACACTGTCAGTGTATTCCCGTATACCCGATATATACCCCCGATACCCGTTCCAACGGTGTGCCCCCCCACCTTCACCCCAGAAATACCCTGCAAGTCCCCTAGCAATAGAATTGGGGCTATATACACCCACTATTTTTGCTACTGCCATATAGTGCCATTGTCTGACTGGGAATTCAAAGAATATATTGGGGTTACGTGCACCCACAATTTTTACTACTGGTATACAGTGCCAGTTTCTGACTGGGAATTCAAAGAATATATTGGGGTTACGTGCACCCACAATTTTTACTACTGGTATACAGTGCCATTGTCTGACTGGGAATTCAAAGAATATATTGGGAATACAAATACCCTCATTTCTTGCTACTGCCATATAGTGCCAGTTTCTGACTGGTAATTCAAAGAATATATTGGGGTTACGTGCACCCACAATTTTTACTACTGGTATACAGTGCCATTGTCTGACTGGGAATTCAAAGAATATATTGGGGTTATAAATACCCTCATTTCTTGCTACTGCCATATAGTGCCAGTTTCTGACTGGGAATTCAAAGAATATATTGGGGTTACGTGCACCCACAATTTTTACTACTGGTATACAGTGCCATTGTCTGACTGGGAATTCAAAGAATATATTGGGAATACAAATACCCTCATTTCTTGCTACTGCCATATAGTGCCAGTTTCTGACTGGTAATTCAAAGAATATATTGGGGTTACGTGCACCCACAATTTTTACTACTGGTATACAGTGCCATTGTCTGACTGGGAATTCAAAGAATATATTGGGGTTATGTGCACCCACAATTTTTACTACTGGTATAAAGTGCCATTGTCTGACTGGGAATTCAAAGAATATATTGGGAATACAAATACCCTCATTTCTTGCTACTGCCATATAGTGCCAGTTTCTGACTGGTAATTCAAAGAATATATTGGGGTTACGTGCACCCACAATTTTTACTACTGGTATACAGTGCCATTGTCTGACTGGGAATTCAAAGAATATATTGGGAATACAAATACCCTCATTTCTTGCTACTGCCATATAGTGCCAGTTTCTGACTGGTAATTCAAAGAATATATTGGGGTTACGTGCACCCACAATTTTTACTACTGGTATACAGTGCCATTGTCTGACTGGGAATTCAAAGAATATATTGGGAATACAAATACCCTCATTTCTTGCTACTGCCATATAGTGCCAGTTTCTGACTGGTAATTCAAAGAATATATTGGGGTTACGTGCACCCACAATTTTTACTACTGGTATACAGTGCCATTGTCTGACTGGGAATTCAAAGAATATATTGGGAATACAAATACCCTCATTTCTTGCTACTGCCATATAGTGCCAGTTTCTGACTGGTAATTCAAAGAATATATTGGGGTTACGTGCACCCACAATTTTTACTACTGGTATACAGTGCCATTGTCTGATTGGGAATTCAAAGAATATATTGGGAATACAAATACCCTCATTTCTTGCTACTGCCATATAGTGCCAGTTTCTGACTGGTAATTCAAAGAATATATTGGGGTTACGTGCACCCACAATTTTTACTACTGGTATACAGTGCCATTGTCTGACTGGGAATTCAAAGAATATATTGGGGTTACGTGCACCCACAATTTTTACTACTGGTATACAGTGCCAATTTCTAACTAGGAATTCAAAATGCGCAAGGCTCCCGGAAAGGGACGTGGACGAGGCCGTGGGCGAGGTCGGGGGAATGGTTCTGGGGAGCAAGGTAGCAGTGAAGCCACAGGGCGTCCCGTGCCTACTCCTGTGGGGCAGCAAGCATTGCGCCACTCCACAGTGCCAGGGTTGCTTGCCACATTAACTAAACTGCAGGGTACAAACCTTAGTAGGCCCGAGAACCAGGAACAGGTCTTGCAATGGCTGTCAGAGAACGCTTACAGCACATTGTCCAGCAGCCAGTCAGACTCTGCCTCCTCTCCTCCTATTACCCAACAGTCTTGTCTTCCTTCCTCCCAAAATTCCGAAGCTTTACAGAACAATAACCCAAACTGTCCCTGCTCCCCAGAGCTGTTCTCCGCTCCTTTCATTGTCCCTCAACCTGCCTCTCCACGTCACGATTCCACGAACCTAACAGAGGAGCATCTGTGTCCAGATGCTCAAACACTAGAGTCTCCTCCATCTCCGTTCGATTTGGTGGTGGATGACCAGCAACCCACCCTCATCGACGATGATGTGACGCAGTTGCCGTCAGGGCATCCAGTTGACCGGCGCATTGTGCGGGAGGAGGAGATGAGACAGGAGTTGGAAGAGGAAGTGGTGGATGATGAGGACACTGACCCGACCTGGACAGGGGGGATGTCAAGCGGGGAAAGTAGTGTGGATGTTGAGGCAGGTGCAGCACCAAAAAGGGTAGCTAGAGGCAGAGGCAGAGGTCAGCAGCTTAGGCGAAGCCAGGCCACACCCGGAATCTCCCAAGATGTTCCAGTTCGTACCCAGCCCCGAAAAACTCCCACCTCGAGGGCACGTTTCTCGAAGGTGTGGAGTTTTTTCAAGGAATGCGCCGAGGACAGATATAGTGTTGTCTGCACAATTTGCCTCTCGAAATTGATTAGGGGCTCTGAGAAGAGCAACCTGTCCACCACTTCAATGCGCCGTCATTTGGAATCCAAGCACTGGAATCAGTGGCAGGCAGCAACGGCAGGACAAAGGCCGCCTGCCGTTCACGCCACTGCCACTGCCTCTGCCTCTGCCACTGCCACTGCTGACTGTGCTGGCGATGCACTCCAGAGGACGAGCCAGGACACCACTTCATCTGCCTCCGCCACTTTGTTGACTTCTACCTCATCCTCCCCTGGTCCTGTCTTATCTCCTTCTCCTGCACCATCAAAGGCACCATCAGGCGCTTCTTTACAACAACCCACCATCTCTCAGACATTGGAGCGGCGGCAGAAATACACTGCTAACCACCCACACACGCAAGCCTTGAACGCCAACATCGCTAAACTGCTGGCCCAGGAGATGTTGGCGTTCCGGCTTGTTGAAACTCCCGCCTTCCTGGACCTGATGGCAACTGCGGCACCTCGCTATGCCGTCCCTAGCCGTCACTACTTCTCCCGGTGTGCCGTCCCCGCCTTGCACCAGCACGTGTCACTCAACATCAGGCGGGCCCTTAGTTCCGCGCTTTGCACAAAGGTCCACTTGACCACCGACGCGTGGACAAGTGCATGCGGACAGGGACGCTACATTTCACTGACGGCACACTGGGTGAATGTAGTTGAGGCTGGGACTGCTTCCCAAACTGGCCCGGTGTACCTCGTCTCCCTGCCTAACATTCCTGGCAGGGACACGAGAAGAACACCCCCCTCCTCCTCCTCCTCTACCGCCTCCTCCTCCGCCACCGCCTCCTCCTCCGCCACCGCCTCCTCCTCCGCTGTTAGATTGACCCCAGCTACGAGTTGGAAACGTTGCAGCACTGGCGTTGGTAGACGTCAGCAGGCTGTGCTGAAGCTGATCAGCTTGGGGGACAGACAGCACACTGCCTCCGATGTGAGGGATGCCCTCCTCGATGAGACGGCAATATGGTTTGAGCCGCTGCACCTGGGCCCAGGCATGGTCGTTTGTGATAACGGCCGGAACCTGGTAGCAGCTCTGGAGCTTGCCGGACTCCAACATGTTCCATGCCTGGCCCACGTCTTCAACCTAGTGGTGCAACGTTTCCTAAAGAGCTACCCCAATGTTCCAGAGCTACTGGTGAAAGTGCGGCGCATGTGCGCCCACTTTCGCAAGTCGACAGTAGCCGCTGCTAGCTTAAAATCTCTCCAGCAACGCCTGCATGTGCCACAACACCGGCTTTTGTGCGACGTCCCCACACGCTGGAACTCAACGTTTCAGATGTTGAATAGAGTGGTTGAGCAGCAGAGACCTTTGATGGAATACCAGCTACAAAACCCTAGGGTGCCACAAAGTCAGCTGCCTCAGTTTCACATCCATGAGTGGCCATGGATGAGAGACCTTTGTGACATCCTACGGGTCTTTGAGGAGTCCACAAGGAGGGTGAGCTCTGAGGATGCGATGGTGAGCCTTACAATCCCGCTCTTGTGTGTTCTGAGAGAATCCCTGATTGACATCAGGGATAACTCAGATCACACAGAGGAGTTAGGGATAGCATCCGATCCGTCACAGCTGGAGAGTAGGTCCACACATCTGTCCGCTTCACTGCGTTTAATGGAGGAGGAGGAGGAGGAAGAAGAGTTGTCCGATGATGTGATGGTGATACAGGAGGCTTCCGGGCAACTTCGAATCGTCCCATTGTTGCAGCGCGGATGGGTAGACATGGAGGATGAGGAGGAAATGGAGATTGAACTTTCCGGTGGGGCCAGAGGAGTCATGCCAACTAACACTGTGGCAGACATGGCTGAGTTCATGTTGGGGTGCTTTACAACCGACAAGCGTATTGTCAAAATCATGGAGGACAACCAGTACTGGATCTTTGCTATCCTTGACCCCCGGTATAAAAACAACATCTCGTCTTTTATTCCGGTAGAGGGGAGGGCCAATCGCATCAATGCTTGCCACAGGCAATTGGTGCAGAATATGATGGAGATGTTTCCAGCATGTGACGTTGGCGGCAGGGAGGGCAGTTCCTCCAGTAGGCAACCAAGTTCTCACCGGTCCACACAAACGAGGGGCACACTGTCTAAGGTCTGGGACACCTTGATGGCACCCCCTCGCCAAAGTGCCGCCACGGAGGGTCCTAGTGTCACCAGGCGTGAGAAGTATAGGCGCATGTTGCGGGAATACCTTTCCGACCACAGCCCTGTCCTCTCCGACCCCTCTGCGCCCTACACGTATTGGGTGTCGAAGTTGGACCTGTGGCTTGAACTTGCCCTATATGCCTTGGAGGTGCTGTCCTGTCCTGCCGCCAGCGTCCTATCTGAGAGGGTGTTCAGTGCAGCCGGTGGCATCATCACTGACAAGCGCACCCGTCTGTCAGCTGAGAGTGCCGACCGGCTCACTTTGATAAAAATGAACCACCACTGGGTAGAGCCGTCATTTTTGTGCCCACCTGTGTAAAGCACCCCAACATGAAACTCCATGTCTGTACTCAACCTCTCCAATTCCTCCGCATCCTCATACTCATCCACCATAAGCGTTGCACAATTCTGCTAATACTAGGCTCCCTCCACCCTGATTTCCCCCAACTCTGCTGGTTAGAGGCTCCCTCCACCCTGATTTCCACCAACTCTGCTGGTTAGAGGCTCCCTCCACCATGAATTGGTCCAAACTG
Source organism: Leptodactylus fuscus (assembly GCF_031893055.1). Lineage (NCBI taxonomy): Eukaryota > Metazoa > Chordata > Amphibia > Anura > Leptodactylidae > Leptodactylus > Leptodactylus fuscus. Next base: position 116,563,547 of record NC_134271.1, on the reverse strand, counting down.
GGCTGTTTAGCGGCTCCCTCCACCATGAATTGGTCCAAACTGGGGTTTTTAGAGGCTCCCTCCACCATGAATTGGTCCAAACTGGGGTTTTTAGAGGCTCCCTCCACCATTAATTGGTCCAAACTGGGCTGGTTAGAGGCTCCCTCCACCATGAATTTGCCCAAACTGGGCTGTTTAGAGGCTCCCTCCACCATGAATTGGTCCAAACTGGGGTTTTTAGAGGCTCCCTCCACCATTAATTGGTCCAAACTGGGCTGGTTAGAGGCTCCCTCCACCATGAATTTGCCCAAACTGGGCTGTTTAGAGGCTCCCTCCACCATGAATTGGTCCAAACTGGGCTGGTTAGAGGCTCCCTCCACCATGAATTTCCCAAAACTTGGCTGTTTAGAGGCTCCCTCCACCATTAATTGGTCCAAACTGGGCTGGTTAGAGGCTCCCTCCACCATGAATTGGCCCAAACTGGGTTTTTTAGAGGCTCCCTCCACCATGAATTTGCCCAAACTGGGCTGGTTAGAGGCTCCCTCCACCATGAATTGGTCCAAACTGGGCTGGTTAGAGGCTCCCTCCACCATGAATTTCCCAAAACTTGGCTGTTTAGAGGCTCCCTCCACCATTAATTCGTCCAAACTGGGCTGGTTAGAGGCTCCCTCCACCATAAATTTGCCCAAACTGGGCTGTTTAGAGGCTCCCTCCACCATGAATTGGTCCAAACTGGGGTTTTTAGGGGCTCCCTCCACCATGAATTTCCCAAAACTTGGCTGTTTAGAGGCTCCCTCCACCATTAATTGGTCCAAACTGGGCTGGTTAGAGGCTCCCTCCACCATGAATTTGCCCAAACTGGACTGTTTAGAGGCTCCCTCCACCATGAATTGGTCCAAACTGGGGTTTTTAGGGGCTCCCTCCACCATGAATTTCCCAAAACTTGGCTGTTTAGAGGCTCCCTCCACCATTAATTGGTCCAAACTGGGCTGGTTAGAGGCTCCCTCCACCATGAATTTGCCCAAACTGGGCTGTTTAGAGGCTCCCTCCACCATGAATTTCCCAAAACTTGGCTGTTTAGAGGCTCCCTCCACCATTAATTGGTCCAAACTGGGTTGTTTAGAGGCTCCCTCCACCATGAATTGGTCCAAACTGGGCTGTTTAGAGGCTCCCTCCACCATGAATTTGCCCAAACTGGGCTGTTTAGAGGCTCCCTCCACCATTAATTGGTCCAAACTGGGCTGTTTAGAGGCTCCCTCCACCATGAATTGGTCCAAACTGGGGTTTTTAGGGGCTCCCTCCACCATGAATTTCCCAAAACTTGGCTGTTTAGAGGCTCCCTCCACCATTAATTGGTCCAAACTGGGCTGGTTAGAGGCTCCCTCCACCATGAATTTGCCCAAACTGGGCTGTTTAGAGGCTCCCTCCACCATGAATTGGTCCAAACTGGGGTTTTTAGGGGCTCCCTCCACCATGAATTTCCCAAAACCTGGCTGTTTAGAGGCTCCCTCCACCATTAATTGGTCCAAACTGGGCTGGTTAGAGGCTCCCTCCACCATGAATTTGCCCAAACTGGGCTGTTTAGAGGCTCCCTCCACCATGAATTTCCCAAAACTTGGCTGTTTAGAGGCTCCCTCCACCATTAATTGGTCCAAACTGGGCTGTTTAGAGGCTCCCTCCACCATGAATTGGTCCAAACTGGGCTGTTTAGAGGCTCCCTCCACCATGAATTTGCCCAAACTGGGCAGTTTAGAGGCTCCCTCCACCATTAATTGGTCCAAACTGGGCTGTTTAGAGGCTCCCTCCACCATGAATTGGTCCAAACTGGGCTGTTTAGAGGCTCCCTCCACCATGAATTTGCCCAAACTGGGCTGTTTAGAGGCTCCCTCCACCATGAATTTGCCCAAACTGGGCTGGTTAGAGGCTCCCTCCACCATGAATTGGTCCAAACTGGGTTTTTTAGAGGCTCCCTCCACCATGAATTTGCCCAAACTGGGCTGGTTAGAGGCTCCCTCCACCATGAATTGGTCCAAACTGGGCTGGTTAGAGGCTCCCTCCACCATGAATTTCCCAAAACTTGGCTGTTTAGAGGCTCCCTCCACCATTAATTGGTCCAAACTGGGCTGGTTAGAGGCTCCCTCCACCATGAATTTGCCCAAACTGGGCTGTTTAGAGGCTCCCTCCACCATGAATTGGTCCAAACTGGGGTTTTTAGGGGCTCCCTCCACCATGAATTTCCCAAAACTTGACTGTTTAGAGGCTCCCTCCACCATTAATTGGTCCAAACTGGGCTGGTTAGAGGCTCCCTCCACCATGAATTTGCCCAAACTGGGCTGTTTAGAGGCTCCCTCCACCATTAATTGGTCCAAACTGGGCTGGTTAGAGGCTCCCTCCACCATGAATTGGTCCAAACTGGGCTGGTTAGAGGCTCCCTCCACCATGAATTTCCCAAAACTTGGCTGTTTAGAGGCTCCCTCCACCATTAATTGGTCCAAACTGGGCTGGTTAGAGGCTCCCTCCACCATGAATTTGCCCAAACTGGGCTGTTTAGAGGCTCCCTCCACCATGAATTGGTCCAAACTGGGCTGGTTAGAGGCTCCCTCCACCATGAATTTCCCAAAACTTGGCTGTTTAGAGGCTCCCTCCACCATTAATTGGTCCAAACTGGGCTGGTTAGAGGCTCCCTCCACCATGAATTTCCCAAAACTTGGCTGTTTAGAGGCTCCCTCCACCATTAATTGGTCCAAACTGGGCTGGTTAGAGGCTCCCTCCACCATGAATTTGCCCAAACTGGGCTGTTTAGAGGCTCCCTCCACCATGAATTGGTCCAAACTGGGTTTTTTAGAGGCTCCCTCCACCATGAATTGGTCCAAACTGGGCTGTTTAGAGGCTCCCTCCACCATGAATTTCCCCAAACTTGGCTGTTTAGAGGCTCCCTCCACCATGAATTTGCCCAAACTGGGCTGGTTAGAGGCTCCCTCCACCATGAATTGGTCCAAACTGGGTTTTTTAGAGGCTCCCTCCACCATGAATTTGCCCAAACTGGGCTGGTTAGAGGCTCCCTCCACCATGAATTGGTCCAAACTGGGCTGGTTAGAGGCTCCCTCCACCATTAATTGGTCCAAACTGGGCTGTTTAGAGGCTCCCTCCACCATGAATTTGCCCAAACTGGGCTGGTTAGAGGCTCCCTCCACCATGAATTGGTCCAAACTGGGCTGGTTAGAGGCTCCCTCCACCATGAATTGGTCCAAACTGGGCTGGTTAGAGGCTCCCTCCACCATGAATTTCCCAAAACTTGGCTGTTTAGAGGCTCCCTCCACCATTAATTGGTCCAAACTGGGCTGGTTAGAGGCTCCCTCCACCATGAATTTGCCCAAACTGGGGTGTTTAGAGGCTCCCTCCACCATGAATTGGTCCAAACTGGGGTTTTTAGGGGCTCCCTCCACCATGAATTTCCCAAAACTTGGCTGTTTAGAGGCTCCCTCCACCATTAATTGGTCTAAACTGGGCTGGTTAGAGGCTCCCTCCACCATGAATTTCCCAAAACTTGGCTGTTTAGAGGCTCCCTCCACCATTAATTGGTCCAAACTGGGCTGGTTAGAGGCTCCCTCCACCATGAATTTGCCCAAACTGGGCTGTTTAGAGGCTCCCTCCACCATGAATTGGTCCAAACTGGGTTTTTTAGAGGCTCCCTCCACCATGAATTGGTCCAAACTGGGCTGTTTAGAGGCTCCCTCCACCATGAATTTGCCCAAACTGGGCTGTTTAGAGGCTCCCTCCACCATGAATTTGCCCAAACTGGGCTGGTTAGAGGCTCCCTCCACCATGAATTGGTCCAAACTGGGCTGGTTAGAGGCTCCCTCCACCATGAAGTGGTCCAAACTGGGGTTTTTAGAGGCTACCTCCACCATGAATTGGTCCAAACTGGGTTTTTTAGAGGCTCCCTCCACCATGAATTTGCCCAAACTGGGCTGGTTAGAGGCTCCCTCCACCATGAATTGGTCCAAACTGGGCTGGTTAGAGGCTCCCTCCACCATGAATTGGTCCAAACTGGGCTGTTTAGAGGCTCCCTCCACCATGAATTTGCCCAAACTGGGCTGGTTAGAGGCTCCCTCCACCATGAATTGGTCCAAACTGGGCTGGTTAGAGGCTCCCTCCACCATGAATTTCCCAAAACTTGGCTGTTTAGAGGCTCCCTCCACCATTAATTGGTCCAAACTGGGCTGGTTAGAGGCTCCCTCCACCATGAATTTGCCCAAACTGGGCTGGTTAGAGGCTCCCTTTACCATGAATTGGTCCAAACTGGGGTTTTTAGAGGCTCCCTCCACCATGAATTTGCCCAAACTGGGGTTTTTAGAGGCTCCCTCCACCATGAATTTGCCCAAACTCTGCTGGTTAGAGGCTCAATCCACCCTGATTTTCAAAACAAATGTTGGTGCCAACCTCAACTTACTACAAGGGCCAAATTCACTGCTGGTGACAAGCTCTCCTCACTGCAAGTGCCAAATACACATGTTTCAAGGTGTTTTCCTACTGTCAGAGAGGTGGTATTGAGTGTGTAAAGTGTGTAGTTGTTAGGCTGTGATGTTGGGGTAATAGAGGGTCTTTGGTGTGTTAGATGCCCCCAGACATGCTTCCCCTGCTGTCCCAGTGTCATTCCAGAGGTGTTGGCATCATTTCCTGGGGTGTCATAGTGGACTTGGTGACCCTCCAGACACGGATTTGGGTTTCCCCCTTAACGAGTATCTGTTCCCCATAGACTATAATGGGGTTCGAAACCCGTTCGAACACACGAACATTGAGCGGCTGTTCGAATCGAATTTCGAACCTCGAACATTTTAGTGTTCGCTCATCTCTAATATTAAGGTCAATGCTAAGATCTTTCACGTGATGTCTCCATATACCGATGACCATAAACACAAAGAGTCAGTGAGACTCTCTAAAGGTAAGTCCCCATGCGGCGGAAACAAAAAAAAATGCAATGGTTTTTGAAATCGCATCATTTCTGCTGCAGATTTTATTCTGCAATGTGTAGATGGGATTACACCCCAGCATGTTCGCAACATAGGGCCCCCACCTAAAACTCACCACCACACAATACTGCAACCCAGAGCTAGATTGTGATATTAGCAAATGGGGCAAAAACCCAAAGTGTTCAACAACCCAACTTCATCCATACTAGATCTGGTATTAGGTAGGATTTTTGTATCAATACTATACACAGTAGTGAGAACTATGATATAATACATAATCTGTTCCGGTTTGAGACAGGAATGTTTTTTTCCTCTTAGGCTGCATTCACACATGTCTGGCGATAAGGTGTATTTGCCCCAGTTGAGGATATGGAGCGCCATATATCCAAGCTGTCCACCAGTTGTGTCTGGCTCCGGCATAAGACAACTGCTCTGACACAAAGATGTGAACCTTGCCTAAGGGTCCTTTTTAGAGATGAGCGAACACTAAAATGTTCGAGGTTCGAAATTCGATTCGAACAGCCGCTCAATGTTCGTGTGTTCGAACGGGTTTCGAACCCCATTATAGTCTATGGGGAACAGATACTCGTTAAGGGGGAAACCCAAATCCGTGTCTGGAGGGTCACCAAGTCCACTATGACACCCCAGGAAATGATGCCAACACCTCTGGAATGACACTGGGACAGCAGGGGAAGCATGTCTGGGGGCATCTAACACACCAAAGACCCTCTATTACCCCAACATCACAGCCTAACAACTACACACTTTACACACTCAATACCACATCTCTGACAGTAGGAAAACACCTTGAAACATGTGTATTTGGCACTTGCAGTGAGGAGAGCTTGTTAGCTTGTCACCAGCAGTGAATTTGGCCCTTGTAGTAAGTTGAGGTTGGCACCAACATTTGTTTTGAAAATCAGGGTGGATTGAGCCTCTAACCAGCAGAGTTTGGGCAAATTCATGGTGGAGGGAGCCTCTAAACACCCCAGTTTGGGCAAATTCATGGTGGAGGGAGCCTCTAAAAACCCCAGTTTGGACCAATTCATGGTGGAGGGAGCCTCTAACCAGCCCAGTGTGGGCAAATTCATGGTGGAGGGAGCCTCTAAAAAACCCAGTTTGGACCAATTCATGGTGGAGGGAGCCTCTAACCAGCCCAGTTTGGGCAAATTCATGGTGGAGGGAGCCTCTAAAAAACCCAGTTTGGACCAATTCATGGTGGAGGGAGCCTCTAACCAGCCCAGTTTGGGCAAATTCATGGTGGAGGGAGCCTCTAAAAAACCCAGTTTGGACCAATTCATGGTGGAGGGAGCCTCTAACCAGCCCAGTTTGGGCAAATTCATGGTGGAGGGAGCCTCTAAACAGCCCAGTTTGGGCAAATTCATGGTGGAGGGAGCCTCTAAAAACCCCAGTTTGGGACCAATTCATGGTGGAGGGAGCCTCTAACCAGCCCAGTTTGGGCAAATTCATGGTGGAGGGAGCCTCTAACCAGCCCAGTTTGGACCAAGTAATGGTGGAGGGAGCCTCTAAACAGCCAAGTTTTGGGAAATTCATGGTGGAGGGAGCCCCTAAAAACCCCAGTTTGGACCAATTCATGGTGGAGGGAGCCTCTAAACAGCCCAGTTTGGCAAATTCATGGTGGAGGGAGCCTCTAACCAGCCCAGTTTGGACCAATTATGGTGGAGGAGCCTCTAAACAGCCAAGTTTTGGGAAATTCATGGTGGAGGGAGCCCTAAAAACCCCAGTTTGGACCAATTCATGGTGGAGGGAGCCTCTAAACAGCCCAGTTTGGGCAAATTCATGGTGGAGGGAGCCTCTAACCAGCCCAGTTTGGACCAATTAATGGTGGAGGGAGCCTCTAAACAGCCAAGTTTGGGAAATTCATGGTGGAGGGAGCCCTAAAAACCCCAGTTTGGACCAATTCATGGTGGAGGGAGCCTCTAAACAGTCCAATTTGGCAAATTCATGGTGGAGGGAGCCTCTAACCAGCCCAGTTTGGACCAATTAATGGTGGAGGGAGCCTCTAAACAGCCAAGTTTTGGGAAATTCATGGTGGAGGGAGCCTCTAAACAGCCCAGTTTGGGCAAATTCATGGTGGAGGGAGCCTCTAACCAGCCCAGTTTGGACCAATTAATGGTGGAGGGAGCCTCTAAAAACCCCAGTTTGGACCAATTCATGGTGGAGAGAGCCTCTAAACAGCCAAGTTTTGGGAAATTCATGGTGGAGGGAACCTCTAACCAGCCCAGTTTGGACAATTAATGGTGGAGGGAGCCTCTAAAAACCCCAGTTTGGACCAATTCATGGTGGAGGGAGCCTCTAAACAGCCCAGTTTGGGCGAATTCATGGTGGAGGGAGCCTCTAACCAGCCCAGTTTGGACCAATTAATGGTGGAGGGAGCATCTAAACAGCCAAGTTTTGGGAAATTCATGGTGGAGGGAGCCCCTAAAAACCCCAGTTTGACCAATTCATGGTGGAGGGAGCCTCTAAAACAGCCCAGTTTGGGCAAATTCATGGTGGAGGGAGCCTCTAACCAGCCCAGTTTGGACCAATTAATGGTGGAGGGAGCCTCTAAACAGCCAAGTTTTGGGAAATTCATGGTGGAGGGAGCCCCTAAAAACCCCAGTTTGGACCAATTCATGGTGGAGGGAGCCTCTAAACAGCCCAGTTTGGCAAATTCATGGTGGAGGGAGCCTCTAACCAGCCCAGTTTGGACCAATTAATGGTGGAGGGAGCCTCTAAACAGCCAAGTTTTGGGAAATTCATGGTGGAGGAGCCTCTAAACAGACCAGTTTGGGCAAATTCATGGTGGAGGAGCCTCTAACCAGCCCAGTTTGGACCAATTAATGGTGGAGGGAGCCTCTAAACAGCCAAGTTTTGGAAATTCATGGTGGAGGGAGCCCTAAAAACCCAGTTTGGACCAATTCATGGTGGAGGGAGCCTCTAAACAGCCCAGTTTGGGCAAATTCATGGTGGAGGGAGCCTCTAACCAGCCCAGTTTGGACCAATTAATGGTGGAGGGAGCCTCTAAACAGCCAAGTTTTGGGAAATTCATGGTGGAGGGAGCCCCTAAAAACCCCAGTTTGGACCAATTCATGGTGGAGGGAGCCTCTAAACAGCCCAGTTTGGGCAAATTCATGGTGGAGGGAGCCTCTAACCAGCCCAGTTTGGACCAATTAATGGTGGAGGGAGCCTCTAAACAGCCAAGTTTTGGGAAATTCATGGTGGAGGGAGCCCCTAAAAACCCCAGTTTGGACCAATTCATGGTGGAGGGAGCCTCTAAACAGCCCAGTTTGGGCAAATTCATGGTGGAGGGAGCCTCTAACCAGCCCAGTTTGGACCAATTAATGGTGGAGGGAGCCTCTAAAAACCCCAGTTTGGACCAATTCATGGTGGAGGGAGCCTCTAAACAGACCAGTTTGGGCAAATTCATGGTGGAGGGAGCCTCTAACCAGCCCAGTTTGGACCAATTAATGGTGGAGGGAGCCTCTAAACAGCCAAGTTTTGGGAAATTCATGGTGGAGGGAGCCCCTAAAAACCCCAGTTTGGACCAATTCATGGTGGAGGGAGCCTCTAAAACAGCCCAGTTTGGGCAAATTCATGGTGGAGGGAGCCTCTAACCAGCCCAGTTTGGACCAATTAATGGTGGAGGGAGCCTCTAAACAGCCAAGTTTTGGGAAATTCATGGTGGAGGGAGCCTCTAAACAGCCCAGTTTGGGCAAATTCATGGTGGAGGGAGCCTCTAACCAGCCCAGTTTGGACCAATTAATGGTGGAGGGAGCCTCTAAACAGCCAAGTTTTGGGAAATTCATGGTGGAGGGAGCCCCTAAAAACCCCAGTTTGGACCAATTCATGGTGGAGGGAGCCTCTAAACAGCCCAGTTTGGGCAAATTCATGGTGGAGGGAGCCTCTAACCAGCCCAGTTTGGACCAATTAATGGTGGAGGGAGCCTCTAAACAGCCAAGTTTTGGGAAATTCATGGTGGAGGGAGCCCCTAAAAACCCCAGTTTGGACCAATTCATGGTGGAGGGAGCCTCTAAACAGCCCAGTTTGGGCAAATTCATGGTGGAGGGAGCCTCTAACCAGCCCAGTTTGGACCAATTAATGGTGGAGGGAGCCTCTAAACAGCCAAGTTTTGGGAAATTCATGGTGGAGGGAGCCCCTAAAAACCCCAGTTTGGACCAATTCATGGTGGAGGGAGCCTCTAAACAGCCCAGTTTGGGCAAATTCATGGTGGAGGGAGCCTCTAACCAGCCCAGTTTGGACCAATTAATGGTGGAGGGAGCCTCTAAAAACCCCAGTTTGGACCAATTCATGGTGGAGGGAGCCTCTAAACAGCCCAGTTTGGGCAAATTCATGGTGGAGGGAGCCTCTAACCAGCCCAGTTTGGACCAATTAATGGTGGAGGGAGCCTCTAAACAGCCAAGTTTTGGGAAATTCATGGTGGAGGGAGCCCCTAAAAACCCCAGTTTGGACCAATTCATGGTGGAGGGAGCCTCTAAACAGCCCAGTTTGGGCAAATTCATGGTGGAGGGAGCCTCTAACCAGCCCAGTTTGGACCAATTAATGGTGGAGGGAGCCTCTAAACAGCCAAGTTTTGGGAAATTCATGGTGGAGGGAGCCTCTAAACAGCCCAGTTTGGGCAAATTCATGGTGGAGGGAGCCTCTAACCAGCCCAGTTTGGACCAATTAATGGTGGAGGGAGCCTCTAAACAGCCAAGTTTTGGGAAATTCATGGTGGAGGGAGCCCCTAAAAACCCCAGTTTGGACCAATTCATGGTGGAGGGAGCCTCTAAACAGCCCAGTTTGGGCAAATTCATGGTGGAGGGAGCCTCTAACCAGCCCAGTTTGGACCAATTCATGGTGGAGGGAGCCTCTAACCAGCCCAGTTTGGGCAAATTCATGGTGGAGGGAGCCTCTAAAAAACCCAGTTTGGGCCAATTCATGGTGGAGGGAGCCTCTAACCAGCCCAGTTTGGACCAATTAATGGTGGAGGGAGCCTCTAAACAGCCAAGTTTTGGGAAATTCATGGTGGAGGGAGCCTCTAACCAGCCCAGTTTGGACCAATTCATGGTGGAGGGAGCCTCTAAACAGCCCAGTTTGGGCAAATTCATGGTGGAGGGAGCCTCTAACCAGCCCAGTTTGGACCAATTAATGGTGGAGGGAGCCTCTAAAAACCCCAGTTTGGACCAATTCATGGTGGAGGGAGCCTCTAAACAGCCCAGTTTGGGCAAATTCATGGTGGAGGGAGCCTCTAACCAGCCCAGTTTGGACCAATTAATGGTGGAGGGAGCCTCTAAAAACCCCAGTTTGGACCAATTCATGGTGGAGGGAGCCTCTAAAAACCCCAGTTTGGACCAATTCATGGTGGAGGGAGCCGCTAAACAGCCCAGTTTGGACCAATTCATGGTGGAGGGAGCCTCTAACCAGCAGAGTTGGTGGAAATCAGGGTGGAGGGAGCCTCTAACCAGCAGAGTTGGGGGAAATCAGGGTGGAGGGAGCCTAGTATTAGCAGAATTGTGCAACGCTTATGGTGGATGAGTATGAGGATGCGGAGGAATTGGAGAGGTTGAGTACAGACATGGAGTTTCATGTTGGGGTGCTTTACACAGGTGGGCACAAAAATGACGGCTCTACCCAGTGGTGGTTCATTTTTATCAAAGTGAGCCGGTCGGCACTCTCAGCTGACAGACGGGTGCGCTTGTCAGTGATGATGCCACCGGCTGCACTGAACACCCTCTCAGATAGGACGCTGGCGGCAGGACAGGACAGCACCTCCAAGGCATATAGGGCAAGTTCAAGCCACAGGTCCAACTTCGACACCCAATACATGTAGGGCGCAGAGGGGTCGGAGAGGACAGGGCTGTGGTCGGAAAGGTATTCCCGCAACATGCGCCTATACTTCTCACGCCTGGTGACACTAGGACCCTCCGTGGCGGCACTTTGGCGAGGGGGTGCCATCAAGGTGTCCCAGACCTTAGACAGTGTGCCCCTCGTTTGTGTGGACCGGTGAGAACTTGGTTGCCTACTGGAGGAACTGCCCTCCCTGCCGCCAACGTCACATGCTGGAAACATCTCCATCATATTCTGCACCAATTGCCTGTGGCAAGCATTGATGCGATTGGCCCTCCCCTCTACCGGAATAAAAGACGAGATGTTGTTTTTATACCGGGGGTCAAGGATAGCAAAGATCCAGTACTGGTTGTCCTCCATGATTTTGACAATACGCTTGTCGGTTGTAAAGCACCCCAACATGAACTCAGCCATGTCTGCCACAGTGTTAGTTGGCATGACTCCTCTGGCCCCACTGGAAAGTTCAATCTCCATTTCCTCCTCATCCTCCATGTCTACCCATCTGCGCTGCAACAATGGGACGATTCGAAGTTGCCCGGAAGCCTCCTGTATCACCATCACATCATCGGACAACTCTTCTTCCTCCTCCTCCTCCTCCTCCTACTCCTCCTCCTCCATTAAACGCAGTGAAGCGGACAGATGTGTGGACCTACTCTCCAGCTGTGACGGATCGGATGCTATCCCTAACTCCTCTGTGTGATCTGAGTTATCCCTGATGTCAATCAGGGATTCTCTCAGAACACACAAGAGCGGGATTGTAAGGCTCACCATCGCATCCTCAGAGCTCACCCTCCTTGTGGACTCCTCAAAGACCCGTAGGATGTCACAAAGGTCTCTCATCCATGGCTACTCATGGATGTGAAACTGAGGCAGCTGACTTTGTGGCACCCTAGGGTTTTGTAGCTGGTATTCCATCAAAGGTCTCTGCTGCTCAACCACTCTATTCAACATCTGAAACGTTGAGTTCCAGCGTGTGGGGACGTCGCACAAAAGCCGGTGTTGTGGCACATGCAGGCGTTGCTGGAGAGATTTTAAGCTAGCAGCGGCTACTGTCGACTTGCGAAAGTGGGCGCACATGCGCCGCACTTTCACCAGTAGCTCTGGAACATTGGGGTAGCTCTTTAGGAAACGTTGCACCACTAGGTTGAAGACGTGGGCCAGGCATGGAACATGTTGGAGTCCGGCAAGCTCCAGTGCTGCTACCAGGTTCCGGCCGTTATCACAAACGACCATGCCTGGGCCCAGGTGCAGCGGCTCAAACCATATTGCCGTCTCATCGAGGAGGGCATCCCTCACCTCGGAGGCAGTGTGCTGTCTGTCCCCCAAGCTGATCAGCTTCAGCACAGCCTGCTGACGTCTACCAACGCCAGTGCTGCAACGTTTCCAACTCGTAGCTGGGGTCAATCTAACAGCGGAGGAGGAGGCGGTGGCGGAGGAGGAGGCGGTGGCGGAGGAGGAGGCGGTAGAGGAGGAGGAGGAGGGGGGTGTTCTTCTCGTGTCCCTGCCAGGAATGTTAGGCGGGGAGACGAGGTACACCGGGCCAGTTTGGGAAGCAGTCCCAGCCTCAACTACATTCACCCAGTGTGCCGTCAGTGAAATGTAGCGTCCCTGTCCGCATGCACTTGTCCACGCGTCGGTGGTCAAGTGGACCTTTGTGCAAAGCGCGGAACTAAGGGCCCGCCTGATGTTGAGTGACACGTGCTGGTGCAAGGCGGGGACGGCACACCGGGAGAAGTAGTGACGGCTAGGGACGGCATAGCGAGGTGCCGCAGTTGCCATCAGGTCCAGGAAGGCGGGAGTTTCAACAAGCCGGAACGCCAACATCTCCTGGGCCAGCAGTTTAGCGATGTTGGCGTTCAAGGCTTGCGCGTGTGGGTGGTTAGCAGTGTATTTCTGCCGCCGCTCCAATGTCTGAGAGATGGTGGGTTGTTGTAAAGAAGCGCCTGATGGTGCCTTTGATGGTGCAGGAGAAGGAGATAAGACAGGAACAGGGGAGGATGAGGGAGAAGTCAACAAAGTGGCGGAGGCAGATGAAGTGGTGTCCTGGCTCGTCCTCTGGAGTGCATCGCCAGCACAGTCAGCAGTGGCAGTGGCAGAGGCAGAGGCAGTGGCAGTGGCGTGAACGGCAGGCGGCCTTTGTCCTGCCGTTGCTGCCTGCCACTGATTCCAGTGCTTGGATTCCAAATGACGGCGCATTGAAGTGGTGGACAGGTTGCTCTTCTCAGAGCCCCTAATCAATTTCGAGAGGCAAATTGTGCAGACAACACTATATCTGTCCTCGGCGCATTCCTTGAAAAAACTCCACACCTTCGAGAAACGTGCCCTCGAGGTGGGAGTTTTTCGGGGCTGGGTACGAACTGGAACATCTTGGGAGATTCCGGGTGTGGCCTGGCTTCGCCTAAGCTGCTGACCTCTGCCTCTGCCTCTAGCTACCCTTTTTGGTGCTGCACCTGCCTCAACATCCACACTACTTTCCCCGCTTGACATCCCCCCTGTCCAGGTCGGGTCAGTGTCCTCATCATCCACCACTTCCTCTTCCAACTCCTGTCTCATCTCCTCCTCCCGCACAATGCGCCGGTCAACTGGATGCCCTGACGGCAACTGCGTCACATCATCGTCGATGAGGGTGGGTTGCTGGTCATCCACCACCAAATCGAACGGAGATGGAGGAGACTCTAGTGTTTGAGCATCTGGACACAGATGCTCCTCTGTTAGGTTCGTGGAATCGTGACGTGGAGAGGCAGGTTGAGGGACAATGAAAGGAGCGGAGAACAGCTCTGGGGAGCAGGGACAGTTTGGGTTATTGTTCTGTAAAGCTTCGGAATTTTGGGAGGAAGGAAGACAAGACTGTTGGGTAATAGGAGGAGAGGAGGCAGAGTCTGACTGGCTGCTGGACAATGTGCTGTAAGCGTTCTCTGACAGCCATTGCAAGACCTGTTCCTGGTTCTCGGGCCTACTAAGGTTTGTACCCTGCAGTTTAGTTAATGTGGCAAGCAACCCTGGCACTGTGGAGTGGCGCAATGCTTGCTGCCCCACAGGAGTAGGCACGGGACGCCCTGTGGCTTCACTGCTACCTTGCTCCCCAGAACCATTCCCCCGACCTTGCCCACGGCCTCGTCCACGTCCCTTTCCGGGAGCCTTGCGCATTTTGAATTCCTAGTTAGAAATTGGCACTGTATACCAGTAGTAAAAATTGTGGGTGCACGTAACCCCAATATATTCTTTGAATTACCAGTCAGAAACTGGCACTATATGGTAGTAGCAAGAAATGAGGGTATTTGTATTCCTAATATATTCTTTGAATTCCCAGTCAGACAATGGCACTGTATACCAGTAGTAAAAATTGTGGGTGCACGTAACCCCAATATATTCTTTGAATTACCAGTCAGAAACTGGCACTATATGGCAGTAGCAAGAAATGAGGGTATTTGTATTCCCAATATATTCTTTGAATTCCCAGTCAGACAATGGCACTGTATACCAGTAGTAAAAATTGTGGGTGCACGTAACCCCAATATATTCTTTGAATTACCAGTCAGAAACTGGCACTATATGGCAGTAGCAAGAAATGAGGGTATTTATAACCCCAATATATTCTTTGAATTCCCAGTCAGACAATGGCACTGTATACCAGTAGTAAAAATTGTGGGTGCACGTAACCCCAATATATTCTTTGAATTACCAGTCAGAAACTGGCACTATATGGCAGTAGCAAGAAATGAGGGTATTTATAACCCCAATATATTCTTTGAATTCCCAGTCAGACAATGGCACTGTATACCAGTAGTAAAAATTGTGGGTGCACGTAACCCCAATATATTCTTTGAATTACCAGTCAGAAACTGGCACTATATGGCAGTAGCAAGAAATGAGGGTATTTGTATTCCCAATATATTCTTTGAATTCCCAGTCAGACAATGGCACTGTATACCAGTAGTAAAAATTGTGGGTGTATATAGCCCCAATTCTATTGCTAGGGGACTTGCAGGGTATTTCTGGGGTGAAGGTGGGGGGGCACACCGTTGGAACGGGTATCGGGGGTATATATCGGGTATACGGGAATACACTGACAGTGTATTCCATTCAGGATCCTGGGAAAGCTGGGTTGCGGCGATTGAGCCCGTCAGTGCCACGTTACACTGACAAGCTTCTCCCTGGAATTTAGCTCTTACAAGAGCTGTTGTGGTTGTCTTCTCCTTCCTATCTAGCCTGTCCCTGCCTACCCAGAATCTAAGCCCTAGCTAGCTGGACGGAAACCTCCGTCCTCGGTGAATTGCAAGCTCAGAATGACGCGAACCTGGGCGGCGCTGTTCTTTTAAATTAGAGGTCACATGTTTTCGGCAGCCAATGGGTTTTGCCTACTTTTCTCAACGTCACTGGTGTCGTAGTTCCTGTCCCACCTACCCTGCGCTGTTATTGGAGCAAAAAAGGCGCCAGGGAAGGTGGGAGGGGAATCGAGTAATGGCGCACTTTACCACGCGGTGTTCGATTCGATTCGAACATGCCGAACAGCCTAATATCCGATCGAACATGAGTTCGATAGAACACTGTTCGCTCATCTCTAGTCCTTTTACATAGGCCGACCCAGCAGCAGTGATTGAAAATAGATATTCCTCAGCACATAGTTATATATTGGCAGCACATTGGCCTGTTTACACATGGCGGAGGCAATGTACTGACAGCAATTGTGATTTTCTTATTTAGGTTACATATACAATGTGATCACCCAACCATTGTTGTGATCAATTGTACATTTACATGGGACGATTATCAGAGAGTCCAGGGACACTACAGCATTCACACCATGTGGGGTCCAGTCTCACATGGTTTAGCTTTGGCCTTCCTCTGGATCAACCAGATCCTATAGTAGGCACAATGGTAGACATAGGTTTGATCTACATGAACTTATCTTTTTCAACTTTACTATAGGACTTTATAGGACGTTTTTGGGAGGTGTTTTTTGCTTTATTAAAAACGTTATTTTTTTCAGATAATAATCAGTAGAACATCTCCTATTGAATTCAATATAAGTGTTCCTAGCAGATTTCAGTAGTTTCCATCATCTTCTTACAAATCTTTAAAAACAACAATCCCAATAGCCAAAAATGCTGGATCTCCGTGTCTGTGGTCAGCTACATAACCCACAGCAACCAGTCAGGGATCAAGCCATTAGTCAAGCAAGCTTTCCTTTTAGTCCATTTTTTGCGGCGATTGCCAGTGAAAGGAACAAGTATTTTTGGTATTGTCATTATAAGGATTAGGAGGATTAATGAGGAGCACATATGTTTTCATATAGTATTATGGGATCAGCCTACAGTTAATGTCTACAAATGTTAGCATGTGCCTTACCCCAGGAAGAAAGATCAGATCTGTTGTCTCCTGAAATCTTTCCTAACATCTGCACATTCAGCTTGCTGTGGGATGTTAAGACGACGTGTGCGGTGGAGGGTGCAGGTTTTTACTCACATTTACCACATGTGGATAGTACAAATATACTGTACATCTACCACATGTGAGCAATGCGCAGTAGCCGAATATTCCCATCTATATATAGCTGACGTTGCCTCTTTCAGATGAGTGAAAATATATAATATAACCATAAAAAGCAAAATGTATCAGTCTCGACATACCTCTTAATTCATTACATGTACCTGGCTATAGTGACTTGTTTTACTGTCCAGTAGACCGGCAGAGGTGATGGCCATTAACCAAGTGACCCCTCCACCCAACCCCCACAATGTCCTTTAGGGCCAGAATGCCTGAAAAAGCATGAATGGATAGTCCCATTTAAAGCGTCCCTAAACTTTCAAACAACTTTTGATGTTCTGGCAGCCTCTTGACATTAATAAATGTTATATTTTAGTTACGATTTGGACTCCTTTCTGTGAAATCCAGTGCTTCAGATTCTTTTCCCTTTTTTATATTTATCATGAGCTGAATACATGACTTTCACTGGTGTATGAGTAGACAGGCATTTGTATAAGGCAGGGAAGATGGGATCATCAATGAGATTCTCTTCTTTCATATGACACCAAGATTGTAGTTCTATATGTAAAATTTCTATAGATCTCATCAGTTGGGATTGGGAGCAGCTGCATATCCAGTAAATAAACTAACCCTGACTATGTTTTCAGCTGTTGATATCACTAGAATGTTAACAGGTAGAACTGCAACCTTGGTGTCATATGAAAGCTGAGAATCTCATATGATGCCAGGTGCACTGTTCTATGTTTTACAAAACCTGAGATATAGCAGTTAGAGGTGACTCCGCAGCTATAGTTTCTCTGTGCTATATACGTGCCCAAATAACCCCATAACTGCAGTGAGAAGCAGTACACAAAGCAGAGAAGAATAAAGACAGAGCAGAAATAGATTTCAGGACAGAATTTCACATAAAGGAGCCAACATTTTTAATAAAGTATAATAAAAATTGTATATGACACAAATGCTGCTATAAATATGGCATATAGGATAATAGTTTCATTTCTGAACAGCAAAATTGTACTTTGACACAAGTAAGGTTTGTTTTCCAATGTCCAGTGGCGGATCCAGGGTTTGCAGGGCCCTGGGCAATTGACTTTAGCGGGGCCCTACTTACTGGGGGGTCTTGCACTTCTAACCTGTACTTCCCAACTGCTGAAGACTAGAAAGAGGGAACAAAACGTGCGGCGCGCACAACGCGCCGCAGCAAATTAGGCCCCGCCCACTTTTATGTTGACTCCGCCCATTCTCATTCAATTTCCATGTGATTCTACACAGTATAATCCTCCTACAGTCACCCGTAAATTATGTGTCCCACCTCCATCACTCCCCCATTTTCATATACACCCTTCATCAACCCCTAGTTTCATGTCCCCCCCTCTATCTCTGTCCCCAGTTTCATGCCATTCTCCCTCTTTATCTGCCCACAGTTTCATGTCCCCCCATCTCTGCCCCAGTGTCATGCCGTTCTCCCCCCTTCATCTGCCCCAGTGTCATGCCGTTCTCCCCCCTTCATCTGCCCAAGTGTCATGGTCTCACACTCACTCACACACACACACACACACACACACATACACACACTCACCTTCCCTCGCAGCTCTCTCACTCATACACATATTGTAGTCGCGATGTGACGTCATCACATCGCGGCTACAAATGCCGGAGCTCAGCGTTAAAGCAGGAGCTGAGCTGTGACAGCTCCTGTTTTAAACGGCTATGTATTCAGCTCATCGGCGTTCGTAGGACGCCGATGAGTTGAAATCGGGACATGCCGACCGGGACCATTTTGTTAGGTCCGGGCCGCGCCGTGGGGCCCTGCTAAGCGCGGGGCCCCGGGCGGTTGCCCGGCTCGCCCGGCCCTGGATCCGCCCCTGCCAATGTCGCATTCACACGGAGGAAAATGGCAGTGAATTTGGTGTGGAATTTCAGCCTCCCATTGAAGTCAATGGGAGACTTTTTTTCAGCGCAGAAATTCCACACCAAATTCACTGCCATTTTCCTCCATGTGAATACACCCTTAGAGCCCCTAAAACATCATCTAAGTGGTTAAGAAGTGATTTTGGTAGACTCCTGTTAAGCATGCTAAAGAGCTTTGGACACCAATAGCAGCTCATCTTGAGAACAAAAGGATGGGGCATGTTGAAATCCAACAGCCCGATCACACACAACATCCACTGTCAGGGAAGAGTTTGGGATGCCCCCCTCTTGTACATACGATTAGATATCTCTATAATGAAATGCATTTTATTATCTTAAGGGCATACCCTAAAGCGGTACATAATATCCAAAGAGGACCTTTCACCGCCTCAACAATCTCCTACTCTTTGCATCCTTTAACTGGAGCTGCTCCAGTTATTCTGGTGTAGTTGGATTTCTTCTCCAGCCTCCACTCTTCCCAAGCAATTATTTCTGTTACTTTAAGGTCCCAATGTGCTAAATTGTCTCTCTATTGTCAGGTGGTCGGTCAAGAGCTGGAGCAGAATGGGACCGCCCATGTGACACCAGAGAGCATAAATAGAACACTAATAACAAAACAGAAGAAATGAGAGAGGGGACACCGAGCGCACTACGTGTAGTATTTAAGGAGGCACAGAATGAGTCCACAATGATGTAATATTTGAATGTGACAGGTGGCCTCTCACCTTGTAGGGTTGTGACCTCACAACCTTTAAAATAGCGTGTTACTGGTGACAGTGGCAGCAGTTCGGTCCCAACACTGGATATCCAGAGGAAAACTGGACAAAAACACAGAGGACCAATGGTCCTGACCGGGAGAACCACGCTCACTGGCACAACAGGAGACAGAATGAATATCCAAGATGGGAAAAAACGTTTATTGAAATAAATCAGCACAACATGATGCGTTTCGAGCCTATACTGGCCCTTTTTCAAGTGCAAAAAATGGCGGGTCTCGTCGGGCCTGATTTATTTCAATAAACGTTTTTTTCCCATCTTGGATACTCGTTCTGTTTCCTGTTGTGCCAGTGAGCGTGGCTCTCCTGGTCAGCACCATTGGGCCTCTGTGTTTGTGTCCATAAATAGAATACTGGGTGTGGTAAGTAACAATAATAATTGCTTGAAAATGGTGAGACATGTGACAACATTCTAGGCAGCACGGTGGCTCAGTGGTTAGCACTGCAGCGCTGGGGTCCTGGGTTCGAATCTGGACAACATCTGCAAGGAGTTTGTATGTTCTCCCCTTGTTTGCGTGGATTTCCTCCCACACTCCAAAGACATACTGATAGGGAAGAAAAATTCTAAGGGTGCTGGGATCAGTGGAGTAGTACCTGCTAAAAGATGCTGTTGGAGTGGGTGGGGGTTGTGAATTTCCTTCTTTAAACCCATAAAGATCTGAAATGCAGAAAAATGCATGAAAATTTGTGACTCAATTGCTTAGATATTCATTCATTTCACAATATGCACATGAGTGGTCTGGAGCACTGAGGGCGTCTCCATTGCTCCATATTGCTACTGCTTCTGACTTCTATGCCAGTGATAAAACCAACGTATAAAATCCAAGAGTATATAGCGTGTAAAGGTAATTTCCATGGGCTGGTTGGGAGCCCATCCTATATGTCACTGGCGTTCCCAGTGTGTCTGTCATCTTTATAAGAATCAGGATAATACAAAAAAATAAGAAAATTGGCCGGTAAATGCCAGATGATATACAATGTAAACAACATTAAAGGTCATTTGGGGATAAAAAACAAACATTCTTCCTACTCACCGAATGACAATAGATTAGTGAATTATTACTGAGGATGGATATGGGAGTGCCTGTTGACAAAAGACTCAGCAATAGCGCTCAGTGTCTATCTGCTGCAACAAAGGACAAAAAGTTACTATCTTGGATTTAACATTCGTCAAAGTATCTGCAGAAAACCGCAAATGTATATTTGACTATGAACTCATAAGGACATGTGGAAATAGAAGAATGTATTCATTTAGATGTGGGCAATAGAGCTTGGCATTTTTGTTATCCGTCAGAGAGGCTGATGAACATATGCCAACCAGAAATATGATATAGATATAGTAATAAGTGGAATGTTAAACTATAAACAGAAACAACCTAAATATCAGCTATGGAAGTGGTTCCTAAATCATTTGCCATGGGAGAACACTGAAATAAATGTTTCCATCTTGGAGAACCCCTACTGGCAAAGTATTCCATAAGCACTCGTTTTTTTCACTATCCCCTTGCTAGGCTGAAATCTGGTATCATCGATAGGTCTCTCTTCCTTTTGGAGACATTGGCTTAAAGAGGACTCTGCACAAGGTCTCAAAATAGTATCTGAACATTTTGGTGTTCTGTTTATCCAAATCCACTCGGCCATTCCAAAGATATAGCGTTATCCTGGTCAAGTTGGCTAGTTATGTCTGTCTGCTGGTGACGCAGATTACAAAATTTGCTCCAAATTACAGCCGGAATCAGAAAGCAAACCATCAGTCGAAAGCTGAACTCTGCCACCGTATCTGAAGGGCCAGAATTTGGAGAGGAATCATTGCCATGTGAACCTAGCCTAAGACTCCCTGCATCAGCAGGTGATCTTTGCAATGAAGAACAGAAACCCTCAAGTCTACTGTAAAAGGAACAGCTCTTGCTATCTTCCACTGAACCCCCAACCAGGCTCACAGAACCCTTATTGAGATATACCACGCGATGGCTTATGTCCAAGTTTTCATTTAGGTACGCGGTCACCAAACAATGCAACCAAAATTAAAGAAAAACCTCTGCAGCAGAACTGGAAATAGATTTGTTTGCTTAGCTACATGTATTGAATGAATCATTCAGTTCTGCATATTTAGGATTCCACAACTACCTGATTTCACAGAGACCTCTTACTTGTTACTGCCGCTATTAACAATAAATGTCTATTTATATGACACACAATATTTATGCACAATTGAACAGAGCAAAGTCAAGATGTTAAAGGGGTTTTCCAGCAATTGAAAATGAAATCTAACAATGATATCCACCTAAATTGCTCCATGCATCTCTTGCGTGCGGGCATCTCTACTGTATGTATAACCTGTGTGCGGGCATCTCCATGTATATCCTGTGTGCAAGCATCTCCATGTCTTACCTGTGTGTGGGCATCTCCATGCATTATCTGTGTGCGGGCATCTCCATATCTTACCTGTGTGCGGGCATCTCCATGCATTACCTGTGTGTGGGCATCTCCATGCATTATCTGTGTGCGGGCATTTCCATGTATATCCTGTGTGCAGGCATCTCTATGGATTACCTGTGTGCAGGAATCTCCATGCATTTTCTGTGTGCGGGCATCTCTATGTATTACCTGTGTGTGGGCATCTCCATGTATATCCTGTGTGCAGGCATCTCCATGGATTACCTGTGTGCAGGCATCTCCATGCATTACCTGTGTGCGGGCATCTCCATGTATTACCTGTGTGTGGGCATCTCCATGCATTTCCTGGCTGTGGGCATCTCCATGGATTACCTGTGTGCGGGCATCTCCATGGATTACCTGTGTGCAGGCATCTCCATGCATCTCCTGTGTGCGGGCATCTCCATGGATTACCTGTGTGTGGGCATCTCCATGGATTACCTGTGTGCGGGCATCTCCATGCATTTTCTGTGTGCAGGCACCTCCATGCATTATCTGTGTGTGGGCATCTCCATAGATTACCTGTGTGCGGGCATCTCCATGGATTTCCTGGCTGTGGGCATCTCCTGTGTGCAGGCACCTCCATGCATTATCTGTGTGTGGGCATCTCCATAGATTACCTGTGTGCGGGCATCTCCATGGATTTCCTGGCTGTGGGCATCTCCATGCATCTCCTGTGTGCAGGCACCTCCATGCATCTCCTGTGTGCAGGCACCTCCATGCATTATCTGTGTGTGGGCATCTCCATGGATTACCTGTGTGTGGGCATCTCCATGGATTTCCTGGCTGTGGGCATCTCCATGTATTACCTGTGTGTGGGCATCTCCATGGATTTCCTGGCTGTGGGCATCTCCATGCATCTCCTGTGTGCAGGCACCTCCATGCATTATCTGTGTGTGGGCATCTCCATGTATTACCTGTGTGTGGGCATCTCCATGTATTACCTGTGTGTGGGCATCTCCATGTATTACCTGTGTGTGGGCATCTCCATGTATTACCTGTGTGTGGGCACCTCCATGGATTACCTGTGTGTGGGCATCTCCATGCATCTCCTGTGTGCAGGCACCTCCATGGATTACCTGTGTGTGGGCATCTCCATGTATTACCTGTGTGTGGGCACCTCCATGGATTACCTGTGTGTGGGCATCTCCATGTATTACCTGTGTGTGGGCATCTCCATGTATTACCTGTGTGTGGGCACCTCCATGGATTACCTGTGTGTGGGCATCTCCATGTATTACCTGTGTGCAGGCACCTCCATGCATTATCTGTGTGTGGGCATCTCCATGTATTACCTGTGTGTGGGCATCTCCATGTATTACCTGTGTGTGGGCATCTCCATGTATTACCTGTGTGTGGGCATCTCCATGTATTACCTGTGTGTGGGCATCTCCATGGATTTCCTGGCTGTGGGCATCTCCATGGATTTCCTGGCTGTGGGCATCTCCATGGATTTCCTGGCTGTGGGCATCTCCATGCATCTCCTGTGTGCAGGCACCTCCATGCATTATCTGTGTGTGGGCATCTCCATGTATTACCTGTGTGTGGGCACCTCCATGCATTTCCTGTTCTTGGGATTTGGCAGCCCTATTAAATATCATTTTCAATTAATGGAAAGCCCCTTTATGAATTATGTATAGGACATAGCTGAGGAGGAGGGCAACAAGTGCATGTGCTCCAGGCGTGATTGTTGGGGGGGGGGGCATCAAGCCCTTTTTATATATTTAGATGTGTAAAGGTCTCTTTACTCACTATATAGTTAGCGTGTAAAGTTCTTCTGCCTCTAAATCATCTCCAAACTGGCCCAAATCTGAAAAAAGTGACCAGCTTGAACTTTCCGAAGTTTCCCCAATTGAATCACCATGGAAACCATGTCATAAGACCTCACACTTTATTTATTAGCCCCATTGTATATGAGGAAAATGACATGAGCAAACCTGTGGCAGAAAGCAAAGGCTTGGCGTCATCTTTCTTCCATGGGTTCCATAGGGCTGGTTTTTGGAGAGTATTTTGAGGTGGTAAATGCTAGAAAGCCTAGATACAGCTCTGCCATATACAATTTATTACATATATGGTACATGATTTTTAAAAATCAGCATAGCATAGGCAACCAACTAAAACCAGTACTATAGAGGATTCCTGGGTTATCGGCCGATAGCCTCGGGCTCATTTGGAAAGACTATCATAGTGATCTTGGTCAGTTTTGTCATGAAGACCTTACGTGAATTGAATTCCCCCAAAACAGCAACCAACATTCAAGCCAGGTGGGACGTCATATTTGGTCATTTCCAATCTATAAAAAGTCTTGGCAACACTACAGCTAAAAGATGTAGAATGGCTCAGATTCCCCAATAGTGGGGCAGATTTGTCATAGTGGGCTATTTGGATGATAAATCTGGAACATATTTAGACTTCGTAGCCTCAGTTTATACCACCTATTAGTTGGGGTTGCTTTGGGCTACATGTTTTGCTGAGATTTGGCCCATTTTAACCACACCCCTTCCTTGTAAAGCCACAACCCTAGTCAAGTAAGTACTTCTAAATCTAGATTTTGGCTACTAAGGTCAAGTTGCAAACAGAACAGAACATCTGCCCCAGCGTTGTCTTCAGAATCATCCTCAGGCCTCCCCATATCAGTTTTGGCAGGTTTCTATTGACTTCATGCCTGCTCCATCCTCACACCCACACAGCTTCAGTTTCACATTAAGGCTAAGGGCTAGTTCACACGGGGGCAAGGAGGCAGATTTTGACAGCGGATATCGCTTCAAAATCCGCCTCCATACAATGTTGGTCTATGGAGACCACTAGTGTTCTTTCTTCTGCTGGCGAGCTACCTTCCGCCTGGCGGCAGCAACCTCCGGAGGGGGAAGCCATTCATTTGAGCCGACTTTGGAGGGGGAAGCCATGACTGCGGCAGTCGTGGCAGGCAGGTTTTGGTCTCTCTTTATGTACAGAATCCTTCTCCTACTATGATAGCGACATGTACTGTAGGTGGCATCTGCATTAGGAATTTTGGTTTTCCTTCCTATCTTAGTAGCAGTATAAAAGAAATCATCAGATCTGTCACATGTAGGATACCAATGGCATCTGATGTGCCTCAATGTTATACAATGCAATACAGTATGTACGCTACTTTTTCCAGCAAATATAACAGAATACACATGTGAACAGAGCCTTACATAGATCTTTAATAAATTGTTGCTGGTCAAGGTCCCAAGGTCTTATCCTTCCACTCTGTATACTACGAGGGGAGATCTACAAAGACTGGCATATCCAATTTTAGCCTAAAATTCATTGACATAAAGTCAGGGGTGAATCTGCCGCTTTCGCCGCCCGAGGCGAACCACAGAAAGCCCCCCCCCGAGGAGGGGGCGGGGCGTAGCAAAGGGGGCGGGGCTTAGCAGGCAGAGAGCAGGCACGAAGAGGACCTGCTCTCTGTTTGAGCGTGAGGGGAGGCTGCTGGTGTCTGGAGGCTGCTCCAGTGGCCTCCCCAATCCACCGCTCGATGCTAAGCCAGTCCAGGACAGGTTGTCCTGGACTGGCTTAGGTAAGCAAAAATGCCGCCCTCCCTGGGGCCCTGCCATAGCGCCGCCTGAAGCGGTCGCTTCAGGTCGCCTCATGGGAGGTGCGGCACTGCATAAAGTGCACCAAATCTCTTAAAAGCCAAATACCTCTGAATAAATTTGCCACCTTTTGGTCAAAAATCAGAAAGATAAATCTACGCTTGTTATGTGTTGTAATTTACATTGTTTTCTGATATTAAGCTTAACACAACAGATTGTCTACAGCAGGGGTCCTCAAACTTTTTAAACAGTGGGCCGGAGGCAGAGCAGGTCGCACACTCATCAGGAGCGGTGCCCTCCAATAGGTAAAGTGAAGTGCGCTCCATGGCCTGGCCCGAGATCCCCAGGAGCTTCATTATAAATGCACGCCTGCCAGCGTTGTTGGCGGGGCCAGACAGAAGTGCTTGGCGGGCCGCATGTGGCCCTCGGGCCGCAGTTTGAGGACCCCTGGTCTACAGCATTAAGTGTGGCCTTCGACACGTTCTGACAGTTTCTGTACCTTGTATATCTGGTAGGTGGAGTTTGCTGAAAAGGGGCAAGTCTTAGGTTGCTTAAAGAGCATCTTTCATGTCCTCAGGCACATGCCGGTTTATATACCGCTAGAAAGCCGACAGTGTGCTGAATTCAGTGCACTGTTGGCTTTCCCGTTATGTGACCCAGGGCTGGAGATATCATTGCCGTTAATGTAGCTCTTCACCGTCAGAACCGCATGTGCCTGAGGACATGAAAGGTCCTCTTTAAGATGTGATATTTGCACTTTTTTGTCAGTTCTAGAAAGTCTAACAATGCGCCATTTATCATCCAGCATCAGCCGTGGTGATAAATCTGGTGCCCTTTAAAACTGCCTAGTCTAAGTTTGTTCTGTGTAAAACTTAGACATATAACTAGACCTTCCCTAATAGGTTTGTTGGATAGATAGAGACCAGTCACTCTAAACCCCCCTTGCTTCCGAAAAGTGGCGAGTGGCAAGGAGAGCCTCATAATATTGGTCAAATCTGAGACTTCTTTTTAACGCCACACATGGGAGCAGAGTGTATGGCAGAACTGCTAAGTGATCTGCATAGTATATAGGAATATATTACAGATACACATACACATCTTAAATAGACAGATGTGGCCGAGTTAACCCGAACTTCTACTGCAGCAAACAACATACAACAATGGAGCGTCATGGTCTAAACATTGTCCATGGATTCATCGGTTTTTCTTGTCTTCTGCAGTAGTTCTCTACATGCACAGACACTACATATATATTGGTGAAAGGTAAAGCTTGAAGGACGGGCATGTCAAGCCATTCCTTGCTATAGTAAATGACTGCACAGTGAGAGTGAGGCAAGGAAGATGAGGGTGGCTGACACATAAACATGCTGGTAAATGGATCTGACACACAAGCCCACACAAGAATTATAAAAACAATCTCATCAACCTTTTATTGACCTCCTGAGACGCATCAACAATGTACACCCATGACAAAGAAAGAGGAGTCAAAATCCAGGTCATTGTAGTATTACAATATCTCTTAAAGTGGTTTAGCAAAACATGGCTGCTTTCTTCCGCAAACAGCGCCCCAACTATCTATGGATTTGACAATGAAGGTCAGCTCGAAGCTTTCCAAGTCAATAGGGGCTAATTCCTGGTTCACATCTGCGTTCGGTATTCCGTTTGGGAAGTCCACATGGGGACCGCTCAAACTGACTACCGAACACATTGGCAAGTGCTGTGCAGTCTATAGGGTCCGTGTGCTTTCCTCTCGCTGCCCGCATGAGTCATGCACACATGAAAGTAGATCACAAAGTACTTTTCTCTCCGCATGACTCATGTGGACACCACACGGAAAGCACATGGATCCCATTATAGTCTATGGGGTCCGTGTGCTCTCATAAGCTCTCCGCTTACCAATGCGTTCGCTATTCCACTCAGGAGGTCCACATGTGAACTCCCTAAACGGATTACCAAACGCACATGAAGAACCAGGCATAAGCTAAAATTCCACTCACTACCACTAGACAGATGCAGCGCTGTAGTTGTTAGAAAGAGACCATGTCTTTCAGATCATGTAAAACTCCTTTATTATAATAGCAATGAACAATTATATCAAATTACAGAAGTTTTCTTCCCATATTGGTGGGTGTATATAAGGCTTACGCACATCCTGAGAGGAATATTTTATTATTTACAGGGGATCTCCACTACGATCAGTGGCGTAACTACCACGGAGGCAGCAGAGGCAGCTGTCACAGGGCCCGGGACATTAGGGGCCCGGTGACAGCCGCTACCGCTGCTATCATTATTCTCGGAGGTCTTTTCGGACCCCCGAGTATAATGATCAGGGCCCCCTGTTGGTGGAATACTTTCCACCAACAGGGGGCCCAGAAGCTGCAGCAACGGCTGAGACACAGGAGCTGCAGGTCTGGCTCCTCTCAGTGCTTCAGGACTCTCCCCCTCTCTCTCCCCTCCCTTTCTCTGCCTGTCCTCTGTCCACCAATGAGAGGGCTGAGGAGAGCCCAGGAGGCGGGGCTTATCCCTGCTGAGCTCCTGCCATCCTGCAAGAGAAGAAGAGGAAGAAGTTGCTCCAGGAAAATGAAACTAAAGATTCACAGGTACATACTGGGGTTACTATACTTATTAATGTCAGGCATTTGGGGTGATTACTTTTGTTTTAGTAACTCCATGTGCCTCATATTAATAGCAGTTAACCCCATCATGTCCCTCACATTAACCCCTGTGTGCCTCACCATAAGAGTTACTGATATGTGAGACATATGGGGGTAATAGTAATGAAGATACTTTATTATTACCTCCATGTCTCTCACATATCAGTAACTCTTATGGTGAGGCACACAGGGGTTAATGTGAGGGACATGATGGGGTTAACTTCTATTAATATGAGGCACATGGAGTTACTAAATTGTAATGCACACGACCAGATTTTTTTATCCACAATTGTCCTGGTATAGCGGTCAGCGGTGACGTGACAGTATTTAGTCCTGTAGGGGCCACTAAGGGACATAATACTGTGTGCAGGGGCCACTATTGGTGATAATAGAGCGCGCAGGAATGCGTAGGAGGGACTCGGTTGAGATCTTCGGTGTCGGGGGGCCCCATGTCAAAAGTTCGCCACGGGGCCCCGCCATTCCTAGTTACGCCACTGACTACGATGGTATTTGTATAAAGTCTGCAGAACAAAGCAGCATGTTGTCTATACAGTTATTGGTGCGAGTAAGGAGGGAGCAGATATGCCGTCTACACAGTTATTGGTGCGAGTAAGGAGGGAGCAGATATGCCATCTACACAGTTATTGGTGCGAGTAAGGAGGGAGCAGATATGCCATCTACACAGTTATTGGTACGAGTAAGGAGGGAGCAGATATGCCGTCTACACAGTTATTGGTGCGAGTAAGGAGGGAGCAGATATGCCGTCGACACAGTTATTGGTGCAAAGAGATGTAATAACTAAGATGTTTGCATAGAATATAATAGAAACAGGTTCATCTTCATTTTATCAGGCCTAGCATGGACACGGCTATTGACTTCACGCCTGCTCCATCCTCACACCCACACAGCTTCAGTTTCACATTAAGGCTAAGGGCTAGTTCACACGGGGGCAAGGAGGCGGATTTTGACAGTGCATAGCGCTTCAAAATCCGCCTCCATACAATGTTGGTCTATGGAGACCACTAGTGTTCTTTCTTCCGCTAGCGAGCTGCCTTCCGCCTGGCGGCAGCAACCTCCGGAGGGGGAAGCCATTCATTTGAGCCGACTCCGGAGGTGGAAGCTGTGACCGCGACGGTCGTGGCAGGCGGGTTTTGAACGAGCATCTCCACAACGTGGGGCCTCAGTTTGTAATGGTTTTCACTTGAATGAATGCCATATCAGACACAGCCTTAAAGGGATTGTTTAGGCATACTCTCCCACTCAAGGTAACATTAGCATGTGGAGATGCAGCTGCATGTTGCAAGGCAAATTGAAGATGCTCAACTGATATAGTGCATGGATACCAATAACCAGGAAAGGATCCGAGCAGATACTGGCTAGGATTTTGGATGATTGCCTCAGTAACTGATCACTATAGCTCCAACTACAAAGTGTCCTGCTCTACTGGGGTAAACAATGAACACTCCAACATCTCAAAAGACCAGAGTGGCCCCTTTATTCTGCTGACTAGTGAGGGCCCGGGGGTCAGTCCCAACACATCAGGCATTGATGACCTATGAAAAGAATAGTCAAACAATAGGGAACATTTCTTATCATTTGTACTCCAGAAAGTGGTGTACAAAATCAACAATGAGATTCCGGCTCTCAGTGGACAGAAGATGCTCCTAATTTATTAAGATGCATTCATTTCTTAGTAAATTAGGTGCATTTCGACCCATATATCAAGACTGGCGTAAGACATGCCAGTCTTGATAAATCCCCAGGACCAGAACTGATCAGCACAACGAAGGGATTAGGGATGAGTTGTAGTACCAGGCACAGAGATTTACATGGATGAACCCTATGAATGCAATGAACAGAGCATGGCTCTTACAGGACAACTTTGGTTCCTTCACTATATTTAGGATTACGGAGGACCCCTGTAATGTTTTACATAATTGTTTCAGTATGTTCCATTTCAGCAGTTGAGTATGCAGTATGTCTATCTCCATGATGTTATTCTTCTGCAGCTTCTGAGGACATTGTGCAATGAGTTGTTCTCCCAGGATGGCAGATTGCTCCTGTTGTACAGGTTACCAATGCTCCCGCAGCCAGGCATAGGAATATTCATAGACTAACAGCATCACGGCACCTCCTGCAAATACAACACAACAGGGATGTGAATTCTGCTTAAGTCATTTATTTGCATGTAGTTGCTCATTGCTTACATTAGGAAGGGAATGTGGGTGAGGAAGAAAATACAGGTAACACATACCAGACAAGAGGCCATGGGGGCAGGTTAATATCTTCCAAGACATCAAGTACAGGTAAAAAAAACCCAAAACAAACAAATTTGCTGTGTACAACTTCAGGACTGCGCTCAAAAACCTCAACACCTACCCTGAGCACAAACAATTGGGTGGATTGATCAGGACCTCTCGAATTCTGGCATAAAAAGGTGAAGTAAAGGTTTGGACTTTTAGAGCTTATATGTGCAAAAAGATTGTGACATGACAAGATTGCAATTTTTACACCACTTTTTCCACTTTACAAGATGGGAAAGGGGTAGTTTGCATGGCTACACCATATTCATCAAAGGTGTCTTTAAAAATTTTTTTTAAAATTTCCGCATGGTTACTTAAGTAATTGGGTGGCGTAGAAAGCTGAGTAACATCTTGGGGCAAAAGATTCTTTATATTTATCATGAATCAGGTAACATTTGATACATTTGGTGCAGAAAATACCAAAACAGACTCCAGGGGAACTTATTGCGAGGGGAATTTTTTGAGTCAGTTTTGAGTCTGAGTCTCCATTACGGTAATTTAAATGAAGCAAATGTCACAACCGACTTGATGTGAACAAAGCTCTTGAAGCCCTGAATTCTCTCTTAGAAGGGGCTCCATGTATTGTAAATGTAGCGGGGTAAACGTCACGGGGAAAAAACGCAACAGTCATTGCAAAGTGGCTAGGGAATCCCATCCACACCTTGCAGAAAAATATACACATGGGACATGCTGCGATTTCCAAAACTGTTGCGGTTTTGGAAGTCGCAGCATGTCAGTTATTCCTACAAAAATGCCAGAGGTTTCCCCTATAGGTGTAATGGAAGCAGAAAGTACACAAAGGAAACCTCTGCGGATTTTCCGTAAAAAGCTTCTAACCTATCTTAGACAAGTCAAAGCTAAGGCTCCATGTAGCGTTGGCAACACATCGCAGTTTTTCCCGCAGCGCTTTTTTGCTACAGTCCGCTATGTGGGGCCTTAGCTTTAACCCGTCTAGGAGAGTTTAGAAGGGGGATGAGTGGGAGAAAAGAAGACTAATAAGAAGAGAAGGAAGCATTTTTCTCTGCTAAGATATACAACAAAGTTTCTTATATTTGTTTTCGGCTAAAGGACCACGTTGCAAAAATGCATTGGAAAAAAAATGCTGTGTTTTACACTACCTGCAAAGTGAATGAGATTCTGGCTAATCTCATACACACATTGCAAACACGGCCGCGTTTTTGAAAATCGCAGTATGTCAATTATAGCAGCGGAAACAACGTAGTTTTCCTTATAGGTTTAATAAGGGAAGAAAATTCGCTGAGAAAAACTCAATGAAAAATGCTGCAGAACTAAAAGTTTCTGCTGCATTTTTTCCACAGCATTTTTTTTTTTTTTGCTGCATTTTGCTACATGGGCCCTACAGCCCTGTACTGTGAGAGCGGCGAGGAACAATACAGCGCTATAGACGCTACTGTGAGGAAGGGCGTGCCTGACTGACTGTCAGAAACGCCCTTCGGACATTGAAGAGCTACGGTACCAGCACCGATAGCTCTTCACCGGGGGCACAGAAAGTGAAAGCCAATAGGGCACTGAATTCAGCACACTGTCTGCTTTCTAGCGGTGTATAAAACTGCATGTGCCCCAGGTGGTGAAAGGTCTTTAAATGGGTTTTCTGGGCATTTAATATGAAGTTGATCTGTCCTTAGGTCATCAATATCAGACTGGTGGGGGTGTTGGTTGTCAGACCCCATTGAGTTGACTTTCTGCAGTGTGACAAATAGGTGCAACTCCAGCCCTAACCTTCTTTTTTAACTATATATTTTATTAGCCAAAGTAGAATTTTTTATATAATACAATAGGTTATTACTGAAGTCACTCTATTTTGGAGCAGAAGAAATTACAAATAGAAGGATAGCTATCAATCCCAATATTCGTAGCATATGGGTACTACTTACAGCAGCCTGTATTCTGCAGACTGAGAAGAGCAGCTATTCCGTTATTGCAGATCATCTTCCCTTTCCATAGACAGAATACAGAATCCCTTTCCCTGCTGTTACCCAGATCTCTCCTGTCCTTGAAGCACTTCAGGTAACAGGAGGATCCTGGGAATTGCAATATAAGCACTTCCAAAAGCTGAACCATCACCAACTATAATAGATGTGGTATGCATAGCTGGAAGCTTTAGCCTTTACTTCATGTGTGATTTCTGTGCTAGTTATATAAGAGTTTACAATAATGTCCCACTTTTTCACCACATATTTTTTATATTCATAACATTTCATATCTCTAGGGTTAAAGGGAGTTTGAATTCTTACACTCATTTCCCTTTCTGTGCATAAATAAACCACAAGTTTACAACCAACTAGCAGACCAGTAGGAAGGAATGAACGAAGTCCACGTACAGGGATTTCACGCAAAACTCGCACACATTAAGAAATATATCAGCTACACATAATAACTGGTTCAACTACTTATTCTTGGTGCTGCTTTTTCTTAAGTTACAACTTCTGTACAAAACCTTGATGTGATTTTTATGTTTTGTATATATATATATATATATATATATATATATATATATATATATATATATTAATTATTAGAGATGAGCGAACACTAAAATGTTCGAGGTTCGAAATTCGATTCGAACAGCCGCTCAATGTTCGTGTGTTCGAATGGGTTTCGAACCCCATTATAGTCTATGGGGAACAGATACTCGTTAAGGGGGAAACCCAAATCCGTGTCTGGAGGGTCACCAAGTCCACTATGACACCACAGGAAATGATGCCAACACCTCTGGAATGACACTGGGACAGCAGGGGAAGCATGTCTGGGGGCATCTAACACACCAAAGACCCTCCATTACCCCAACATCACAGCCTAACAACTACACACTTTACACACTCAATACCACCTCTCTGACAGTAGGAAAACACCTTGAAACATGTGTATTTGGCACTTGCAGTGAGGAGAGCTTGTCACCAGCAGTGAATTTGGCCCTTGTAGTAAGTTGAGGTTGGCACCAACATTTGTTTTGAAAATCAGGGTGGATTGAGCCTCTAACCAGCAGAGTTTGGGCAAATTCATGGTGGAGGGAGCCTCTAAAAACCCCAGTTTGGACCAATTCATGGTGGAGGGAGCCTCTAAAAAACCCAGTTTGGACCAATTCATGGTGGAGGGAGCCTCTAACCAGCCCAGTTTGGGCAAATTCATGGTGGAGGGAGCCTCTAAAAAACCCAGTTTGGACCAATTCATGGTGGAGGGAGCCTCTAACCAGCCCAGTTTGGGCAAATTCATGGTGGAGGGAGCCTCTAAACAGCCCAGTTTGGGCAAATTCATGGTGGAGGGAGCCTCTAAACAGCCCATTTTGGGCAAATTCATGGTGGAGGGAGCCTCTAACCAGCCCAGTTTGGACCAATTAATGGTGGAGGGAGCCTCTAACCAGCCCAGTTTGGGCAAATTCATGGTGGAGGGAGCCTCTAAACAGCCCAGTTTGGACCAATTCATGGTGGAGGGAGCCTCTAAAAAACCCAGTTTGGACCAATTCATGGTGGAGGGAGCCTCTAAACAGCCCAGTTTGGGCAAATTCATGGTGGAGGGAGCCTCTAACCAGCCCAGTTTGGACCAATTCATGGTGGAGGGAGCCTCTAACCAGCCCAGTTTGGGCAAATTCATGGTGGAGGGAGCCTCTAAACAGCCCAGTTTGGACCAATTCATGGTGGAGGGAGCCTCTAAAAAACCCAGTTTGGACCAATTCATGGTGGAGGGAGCCTCTAAACAGCCCAGTTTGGGCAAATTCATGGTGGAGGGAGCCTCTAACCAGCCCAGTTTGGACCAATTAATGGTGGAGGGAGCCTCTAAACAGCCAAGTTTTGGGAAATTCATGGTGGAGGGAGCCTCTAACCAGCCCAGTTTGGACCAATTCATGGTGGAGGGAGCCTCTAAACAGCCCAGTTTGGGCAAATTCATGGTGGAGGGAGCCTCTAAAAAACCCAGTTTGGACCAATTCATGGTGGAGGGAGCCTCTAACCAGCCCAGTTTGGACCAATTAATGGTGGAGGGAGCCTCTAAACAGCCAAGTTTGGACCAATTCATGGTGGAGGGAGCCTCTAAAAACCCCAGTTTGGACCAATTCATGGTGGAGGGAGCCTCTAACCAGCCCAGTTTGGGCAAATTCATGGTGGAGGGAGCCTCTAAACAGCCCAGTTTGGGCAAATTCATGGTGGAGGGAGCCTCTAACCAGCCCAGTTTGGATCAATTAATGGTGGAGGGAGCCGCTAAACAGCCCAGTTTGGACCAATTCATGGTGGAGGGAGCCTCTAAAACCCCCAGTTTGGACCAATTCATGGTGGAGGGAGCCTCTAAAAAACCCAGTTTGGACCAACTCATGGTGGAGGGAGCCTCTAACCAGCCCAGTTTGGACCAATTAATGGTGGAGGGAGCCTCTAAACAGCCAAGTTTGGACCAATTCATGGTGGAGGGAGCCTCTAAAAACCCCAGTTTGGACCAATTCATGGTGGAGGGAGCCTCTAAAAAACCCAGTTTGGACCAATTCATGGTGGAGGGAGCCTCTAAACAGCCCAGTTTGGGCAAATTCATGGTGGAGGGAGCCTCTAAAAACCCCAGTTTGGACCAATTCATGGTGGAGGGAGCCTCTAAAAACCCCAGTTTGGACCAATTCATGGTGGAGGGAGCCTCTAAAAACCCCAGTTTGGACCAATTCATGGTGGAGGGAGCCTCTAAAAACCCCAGTTTGGACCAATTCATGGTGGAGGGAGCCTCTAACCAGCCCAGTTTGGACCAATTCATGGTGGAGGGAGCCTCTAAAAACCCCAATTTGGACCAATTCATGGTGGAGGGAGCCTCTAAAAAACCCAGTTTGGACCAATTCATGGTGGAGGGAGCCTCTAACCAGCCCAGTTTGGGCAAATTCATGGTGGAGGGAGCCTCTAAAAAACCCAGTTTGGACCAATTCATGGTGGAGGGAGCCTCTAACCAGCCCAGTTTGGGCAAATTCATGGTGGAGGGAGCCTCTAAACAGCCCAGTTTGGGCAAATTCATGGTGGAGGGAGCCTCTAAACAGCCCATTTTGGGCAAATTCATGGTGGAGGGAGCCTCTAACCAGCCCAGTTTGGACCAATTAATGGTGGAGGGAGCCTCTAACCAGCCCAGTTTGGGCAAATTCATGGTGGAGGGAGCCTCTAAACAGCCCAGTTTGGACCAATTCATGGTGGAGGGAGCCTCTAAAAAACCCAGTTTGGACCAATTCATGGTGGAGGGAGCCTCTAAACAGCCCAGTTTGGGCAAATTCATGGTGGAGGGAGCCTCTAACCAGCCCAGTTTGGACCAATTCATGGTGGAGGGAGCCTCTAACCAGCCCAGTTTGGGCAAATTCATGGTGGAGGGAGCCTCTAAACAGCCCAGTTTGGACCAATTCATGGTGGAGGGAGCCTCTAAAAAACCCAGTTTGGACCAATTCATGGTGGAGGGAGCCTCTAAACAGCCCAGTTTGGGCAAATTCATGGTGGAGGGAGCCTCTAACCAGCCCAGTTTGGACCAATTAATGGTGGAGGGAGCCTCTAAACAGCCAAGTTTTGGGAAATTCATGGTGGAGGGAGCCTCTAACCAGCCCAGTTTGGACCAATTCATGGTGGAGGGAGCCTCTAAACAGCCCAGTTTGGGCAAATTCATGGTGGAGGGAGCCTCTAAAAAACCCAGTTTGGACCAATTCATGGTGGAGGGAGCCTCTAACCAGCCCAGTTTGGACCAATTAATGGTGGAGGGAGCCTCTAAACAGCCAAGTTTGGACCAATTCATGGTGGAGGGAGCCTCTAAAAACCCCAGTTTGGACCAATTCATGGTGGAGGGAGCCTCTAACCAGCCCAGTTTGGGCAAATTCATGGTGGAGGGAGCCTCTAAACAGCCCAGTTTGGGCAAATTCATGGTGGAGGGAGCCTCTAACCAGCCCAGTTTGGATCAATTAATGGTGGAGGGAGCCGCTAAACAGCCCAGTTTGGACCAATTCATGGTGGAGGGAGCCTCTAAAACCCCCAGTTTGGACCAATTCATGGTGGAGGGAGCCTCTAAAAAACCCAGTTTGGACCAACTCATGGTGGAGGGAGCCTCTAACCAGCCCAGTTTGGACCAATTAATGGTGGAGGGAGCCTCTAAACAGCCAAGTTTGGACCAATTCATGGTGGAGGGAGCCTCTAAAAACCCCAGTTTGGACCAATTCATGGTGGAGGGAGCCTCTAAAAAACCCAGTTTGGACCAATTCATGGTGGAGGGAGCCTCTAAACAGCCCAGTTTGGGCAAATTCATGGTGGAGGGAGCCTCTAAAAACCCCAGTTTGGACCAATTCATGGTGGAGGGAGCCTCTAAAAACCCCAGTTTGGACCAATTCATGGTGGAGGGAGCCTCTAAAAACCCCAGTTTGGACCAATTCATGGTGGAGGGAGCCTCTAAAAAACCCAGTTTGGACCAATTCATGGTGGAGGGAGCCTCTAACCAGCCCAGTTTGGACCAATTCATGGTGGAGGGAGCCTCTAAAAACCCCAGTTTGGACCAATTCATGGTGGAGGGAGCCTCTAAAAAACCCAGTTTGGACCAATTCATGGTGGAGGGAGCCTCTAAACAGCCCAGTTTGGGCAAATTCATGGTGGAGGGAGCCTCTAAAAACCCCAGTTTGGACCAATTCATGGTGGAGGGAGCCTCTAAAAACCCCAGTTTGGACCAATTCATGGTGGAGGGAGCCTCTAAAAACCCCAGTTTGGACCAATTCATGGTGGAGGGAGCCTCTAAAAAACCCAGTTTGGACCAATTCATGGTGGAGGGAGCCTCTAACCAGCCCAGTTTGGACCAATTCATGGTGGAGGGAGCCTCTAAAAACCCCAGTTTGGACCAATTCATGGTGGAGGGAGCCTCTAAACAGCCCAGTTTGGACCAATTCATGGTGGAGGGAGCCTCTAAAAACCCCAATTTGGACCAATTCATGGTGGAGGGAGCCTCTAACCAGCCCAGTTTGGACCAATTCATGGTGGAGGGAGCCTCTAACCAGCCCAGTTTGGGCAAATTCATGGTGGAGGGAGCCTCTAAAAACCCCAATTTGGACCAATTCATGGTGGAGGGAGCCTCTAAACAGCCCAGTTTTGGCAAATTCATGGTGGAGGGAGCCTCTAAAAACCCCAGTTTGGACCAATTCATGGTGGAGGGAGCCTCTAACCAGCCCAGTTTGGGCAAATTCATGGTGGAGGGAGCCTCTAACCAGCAGAGTTGTGGGAAAGCAGGGTGGAGGGAGCCTCTAACCAGCAGAGTTGGTGGAAATCAGGGTGGAGGGAGCCTCTAACCAGCAGAGTTGGGGGAAATCATGTTGGAGGGAGCCTAGTATTAGCAGAATTGTGCAACGCTTATGGTGGATGAGTATGAGGATGCGGAGGAATTGGAGAGGTTGAGTACAGACATGGAGTTTCATGTTGGGGTGCTTTACACAGGTGGGCACAAAAATGAAGGCTCTATCCAGTGGTGGTTCATTTTTATCAAAGTGAGCCGGTCGGCACTCTCAGCTGACAGACGGGTGCGCTTGTCAGTGATGATGCCACCGGCTGCACTGAACACCCTCTCAGATAGGACGCTGGCGGCAGGACAGGACAGCACCTCCAAGGCATATAGGGCAAGTTCAAGCCACAGGTCCAACTTCGACACCCAATACGTGTAGGGCGCAGAGGGGTCGGAGAGGACAGGGCTGTGGTCGGAAAGGTATTCCCGCAACATGCGCCTATACTTCTCACGCTTGGTGACACTAGGACCCTCCGTGGCGGCACTTTGGCGAGGGGGTGCCATCAAGGTGTCCCAGACCTTAGACAGTGTGCCCCTCGTTTGTGTGGACCGGTGAGAACTTGGTTGCCTACTGGAGGAACTGCCCTCCCTGCCGCCAACGTCACATGCTGGAAACATCTCCATCATATTCTGCACCAATTGCCTGTGGCAAGCATTGATGCGATTGGCCCTCCCCTCTACCGGAATAAAAGACGAGATGTTGTTTTTATACCGGGGGTCAAGGATAGCAAAGATCCAGTACTGGTTGTCCTCCATGATTTTGACAATACGCTTGTCGGTTGTAAAGCACCCCAACATGAACTCAGCCATGTCTGCCACAGTGTTAGTTGGCATGACTCCTCTGGCCCCACCGGAAAGTTCAATCTCCATTTCCTCCTCATCCTCCATGTCTACCCATCCGCGCTGCAACAATGGGACGATTCGAAGTTGCCCGGAAGCCTCCTGTATCACCATCACATCATCGGACAACTCTTCTTCCTCCTCCTCCTCCTCCTCCATTAAACGCAGTGAAGCGGACAGATGTGTGGACCTACTCTCCAGCTGTGACGGATCGGATGCTATCCCTAACTCCTCTGTGTGATCTGAGTTATCCCTGATGTCAATCAGGGATTCTCTCAGAACACACAAGAGCGGGATTGTAAGGCTCACCATCGCATCCTCAGAGCTCACCCTCCTTGTGGACTCCTCAAAGACCCGTAGGATGTCACAAAGGTCTCTCATCCATGGCCACTCATGGATGTGAAACTGAGGCAGCTGACTTTGTGGCACCCTAGGGTTTTGTAGCTGGTATTCCATCAAAGGTCTCTGCTGCTCAACCACTCTATTCAACATCTGAAACGTTGAGTTCCAGCGTGTGGGGACGTCGCACAAAAGCCGGTGTTGTGGCACATGCAGGCGTTGCTGGAGAGATTTTAAGCTAGCAGCGGCTACTGTCGACTTGCGAAAGTGGGCGCACATGCGCCGCACTTTCACCAGTAGCTCTGGAACATTGGGGTAGCTCTTTAGGAAACGTTGCACCACTAGGTTGAAGACGTGGGCCAGGCATGGAACATGTTGGAGTCCGGCAAGCTCCAGAGCTGCTACCAGGTTCCGGCCGTTATCACAAACGACCATGCCTGGGCCCAGGTGCAGCGGCTCAAACCATATTGCCGTCTCATCGAGGAGGGCATCCCTCACCTCGGAGGCAGTGTGCTGTCTGTCCCCCAAGCTGATCAGCTTCAGCACAGCCTGCTGACGTCTACCAACGCCAGTGCTGCAACGTTTCCAACTCGTAGCTGGGGTCAATCTAACAGCGGAGGAGGAGGCGGTGGCGGAGGAGGAGGCGGTGGCGGAGGAGGAGGCGGTAGAGGAGGAGGAGGAGGGGGGTGTTCTTCTCGTGTCCCTGCCAGGAATGTTAGGCGGGGAGACGAGGTACACCGGGCCAGTTTGGGAAGCAGTCCCAGCCTCAACTACATTCACCCAGTGTGCCGTCAGTGAAATGTAGCGTCCCTGTCCGCATGCACTTGTCCACGCGTCGGTGATCAAGTGGACCTTTGTGCAAAGCGCGGAACTAAGGGCCCGCCTGATGTTGAGTGACACGTGCTGGTGCAAGGCGGGGACGGCACACCGGGAGAAGTAGTGACGGCTAGGGACGGCATAGCGAGGTGCTTCAGTTGCCATCAGGTCCAGGAAGGCGGGAGTTTCAACAAGCCGGAACGCCAACATCTCCTGGGCCAGCAGTTTAGCGATGTTGGCGTTCAAGGCTTGCGCGTGTGGGTGGTTAGCAGTGTATTTCTGCCGCCGCTCCAATGTCTGAGAGATGGTGGGTTGTTGTAAAGAAACGCCTGATGGTGCCTTTGATGGTGCAGGAGAAGGAGATAAGACAGGACCAGGGGAGGATGAGGTAGAAGTCAACAAAGTGGCGGAGGCAGATGAAGTGGTGTCCTGGCTCGTCCTCTGGAGTGCATCGCCAGCACAGTCAGCAGTGGCAGTGGCAGAGGCAGAGGCAGTGGCAGAGGCAGTGGCAGTGGCGTGAACGGCAGGCGGCCTTTGTCCTGCCGTTGCTGCCTGCCACTGATTCCAGTGCTTGGATTCCAAATGACGGCGCATTGAAGTGGTGGACAGGTTGCTCTTCTCAGAGCCCCTAATCAATTTCGAGAGGCAAATTGTGCAGACAACACTATATCTGTCCTCGGCGCATTCCTTGAAAAAACTCCACACCTTCGAGAAACGTGCCCTCGAGGTGGGAGTTTTTCGGGGCTGGGTACGAACTGGAACATCTTGGGAGATTCCGGGTGTGGCCTGGCTTCGCCTAAGCTGCTGACCTCTGCCTCTGCCTCTAGCTACCCTTTTTGGTGCTGCACCTGCCTCAACATCCACACTACTTTCCCCGCTTGACATCCCCCCTGTCCAGGTCGGGTCAGTGTCCTCATCATCCACCACTTCCTCTTCCAACTCCTGTCTCATCTCCTCCTCCCGCACAATGCGCCGGTCAACTGGATGCCCTGACGGCAACTGCGTCACATCATCGTCGATGAGGGTGGGTTGCTGGTCATCCACCACCAAATCGAACGGAGATGGAGGAGACTCTAGTGTTTGAGCATCTGGACACAGATGCTCCTCTGTTAGGTTCGTGGAATCGTGACGTGGAGAGGCAGGTTGAGGGACAATGAAAGGAGCGGAGAACAGCTCTGGGGAGCAGGGACAGTTTGGGTTATTGTTCTGTAAAGCTTCGGAATTTTGGGAGGAAGGAAGACAAGACTGTTGGGTAATAGGAGGAGAGGAGGCAGAGTCTGACTGGCTGCTGGACAATGTGCTGTAAGCGTTCTCTGACAGCCATTGCAAGACCTGTTCCTGGTTCTCGGGCCTACTAAGGTTTGTACCCTGCAGTTTAGTTAATGTGGCAAGCAACCCTGGCACTGTGGAGTGGCGCAATGCTTGCTGCCCCACAGGAGTAGGCACGGGACGCCCTGTGGCTTCACTGCTACCTTGCTCCCCAGAACCATTCCCCCGACCTCGCCCACAGCCTCGTCCACGTCCCTTTCCGGGAGCCTTGCGCATTTTGAATTCCTAGTTAGAAATTGGCACTGTATACCAGTAGTAAAAATTGTGGGTGCACGTAACCCCAATATATTCTTTGAATTCCCAGTCAGACACTGGCACTATATGGCAGTAGCAAGAAATGAGGGTATTTGTATTCCCAATATATTCTTTGAATTCCCAGTCAGACAATGGCACTGTATACCAGTAGTAAAAATTGTGGGTGCACGTAACCCCAATATATTCTTTGAATTACCAGTCAGAAACTGGCACTATATGGCAGTAGCAAGAAATGAGGGTATTTGTATTCCCAATATATTCTTTGAATTCCCAGTCAGACAATGGCACTGTATACCAGTAGTAAAAATTGTGGGTGCACGTAACCCCAATATATTCTTTGAATTACCAGTCAGAAACTGGCACTATATGGCAGTAGCAAGAAATGAGGGTATTTGTATTCCCAATATATTCTTTGAATTCCCAGTCAGACAATGGCACTGTATACCAGTAGTAAAAATTGTGGGTGCACG
Organism: Leptodactylus fuscus; assembly: GCF_031893055.1. NCBI lineage: Eukaryota > Metazoa > Chordata > Amphibia > Anura > Leptodactylidae > Leptodactylus > Leptodactylus fuscus. Next base: position 116,522,294 of record NC_134271.1, on the reverse strand, counting down.
TAACCCCAATATATTCTTTGAATTCCCAGTCAGACACTGGCACTATATGGCAGTAGCAAGAAATGAGGGTATTTGTATTCCCAATATATTCTTTGAATTTACCAGTCAGACAATGGCACTGTATACCAGTAGTAAAAATTGTGGGTGCACGTAACCCCAATATATTCTTTGAATTCCCAGTCAGACACTGGCACTATATGGCAGTAGCAAGAAATGAGGGTATTTATAACCCCAATATATTCTTTGAATTCCCAGTCAGACAATGGCACTGTATACCAGTAGTAAAAATTGTGGGTGCACGTAACCCCAATATATTCTTTGAATTCCCAGTCAGACACTGGCACTATATGGCAGTAGCAAGAAATGAGGGTATTTGTATTCCCAATATATTCTTTGAATTCCCAGTCAGACAATGGCACTGTATACCAGTAGTAAAAATTGTGGGTGCACGTAACCCCAATATATTCTTTGAATTACCAGTCAGAAACTGGCACTATATGGCAGTAGCAAGAAATGAGGGTATTTGTATTCCCAATATATTCTTTGAATTCCCAGTCAGACAATGGCACTGTATACCAGTAGTAAAAATTGTGGGTGCACGTAACCCCAATATATTCTTTGAATTCCCAGTCAGACACTGGCACTATATGGCAGTAGCAAGAAATGAGGGTATTTGTATTCCCAATATATTCTTTGAATTCCCAGTCAGACAATGGCACTGTATACCAGTAGTAAAAATTGTGGGTGCACGTAACCCCAATATATTCTTTGAATTCCCAGTCAGACACTGGCACTATATGGCAGTAGCAAGAAATGAGGGTATTTGTATTCCCAATATATTCTTTGAATTCCCAGTCAGACAATGGCACTGTATACCAGTAGTAAAAATTGTGGGTGCACGTAACCCCAATATATTCTTTGAATTCCCAGTCAGACACTGGCACTATATGGCAGTAGCAAGAAATGAGGGTATTTGTATTCCCAATATATTCTTTGAATTCCCAGTCAGACAATGGCACTGTATACCAGTAGTAAAAATTGTGGGTGCACGTAACCCCAATATATTCTTTGAATTCCCAGTCAGACACTGGCACTATATGGCAGTAGCAAGAAATGAGGGTATTTGTATTCCCAATATATTCTTTGAATTCCCAGTCAGACAATGGCACTGTATACCAGTAGTAAAAATTGTGGGTGCACGTAACCCCAATATATTCTTTGAATTACCAGTCAGAAACTGGCACTATATGGCAGTAGCAAGAAATGAGGGTATTTGTATTCCCAATATATTCTTTGAATTCCCAGTCAGACAATGGCACTGTATACCAGTAGTAAAAATTGTGGGTGCACGTAACCCCAATATATTCTTTGAATTCCCAGTCAGACACTGGCACTATATGGCAGTAGCAAGAAATGAGGGTATTTGTATTCCCAATATATTCTTTGAATTCCCAGTCAGACAATGGCACTGTATACCAGTAGTAAAAATTGTGGGTGCACGTAACCCCAATATATTCTTTGAATTCCCAGTCAGACACTGGCACTATATGGCAGTAGCAAGAAATGAGGGTATTTGTATTCCCAATATATTCTTTGAATTCCCAGTCAGACAATGGCACTGTATACCAGTAGTAAAAATTGTGGGTGTATATAGCCCCAATTCTATTGCTAGGGGACTTGCTATTTCTGGGGTGAAGGTGGGGGGGCACACCGTTGGAACGGGTATCGGGGGTATATATCGGGTATACGGGAATACACTGACAGTGTATTCCATTCAGGATCCTGGGAAAGCTGGGTTGCGGCGATTGAGCCTGTCAGTGCCACGTTACACTGACAAGCTTCTCCCTGGAATTTAGCTCTTACAAGAGCTGTTGTGGTTGTCTTCTCCTTCCTATCCTAGCCTGTCCCTGCCTACCCAGAATCTAACCCCTAGCTAGCTGGACGGAAACCTCCGTCCTCGGTGAATTGCAAGCTCAGAATGACGCGAACCTGGGCGGCGCTGTTCTTTTAAATTAGAGGTCACATGTTTTCGGCAGCCAATGGGTTTTGCCTACTTTTCTCAACATCACCGGTGTCGTAGTTCCTGTCCCACCTACCCTGCGCTGTTATTGGAGCAAAAAAGGCGCCAGGGAAGGTGGGAGGGGAATCGAGTAATGGCGCACTTTACCACGCGGTGTTCGATTCGATTCGAACATGCCGAACAGCCTAATATCCGATCGAACATGAGTTCGATAGAACACTGTTCGCTCATCTCTATTAATTATCTTTATTTTGTGTTTTCATTTTTTTGCTTATTATTATTGTGTTGTTATCACAGTAATATACAACAATCGTAATATTAATTAATTAATTAATTAATTAATTAAAACAATGGAGATTTTACTACATATATCATTATTTTTTATATATTATTTTTTATATACTTGTTTTTTGCTAAGCCCCCTGCCTTTTCTCTCTACACAGCCCCCATTGCACAAACCATCACCAGATTTGGCTTTCGGTACCCAATTATACACATCAAAGACTGAACTACTACTGTTTCCACCATCTTATACACTCACCGGCCACTTTATTAGGTACACCTGTCCAACTGCTCGTTAACACTTAATTTCTAATCAGCCAATCACATGGCGGCAACTCAGTGCATTTAGGCATGTAGACATGGTCAAGACAATCTCCTGCAGTTCAAACCGAGCATCAGTATGGGGAAGAAAGGTGATTTGAGTGCCTTTGAACGTGGCATGGTTGTTGGTGCCAGAAGGGCTGGTCTGAGTATTTCAGAAACTGCTGATCTACTGGGATTTTCACGCACAACCATCTCTAGGGTTTACAGAGAATGGTCCGAAAAAGAAAAAACATCCAGTGAGCGGCAGTTCTGTGGGCGGAAATGCGTTGTTGACGCCAGAGGTCAGAGGAGAATGGCCAGACTGGTTCGAGCTGATAGAAAGGCAACAGTGACTCAAATAGCCACCCGTTACAACCAAGGTAGCCAGAAGAGCATCTCTGAACGCACAGTACGTCCAACTTTGAGGCAGATGGGCTACAGCAGCAGAAGACCAAACCGGGTGCCACTCCTTTCAGCTAAGAACAGGAAACTGAGGCTACAATTTGCACAAGCTCATCGAAATTGGACAATTGAAGATTGGAAAAAACGTTGCCTGGTCTGATGAGTCTCGATTTCTGCTGCGACATTCGGATGGTAGGGTCAGAATTTGGCGTCAACAACATGAAAGCATGGATCCATCCTGCCTTGTATCAACGGTTCAGGCTGGTGGTGGTGGTGTCATGGTGTGGGGAATCTTTTCTTGGCACTCTTTGGGCCCCTTGGTACCAATTGAGCATCGTTGCAACGCCAAAGCCTACCTGAGTATAGTTGCTGACCATGTCCATCCCTTTATGACCACAATGTACCCAACATCTGATGGCTACTTTCAGCAGGATAATGCGCCATGTCATAAAGCTGGAATCATCTCAGACTGGTTTCTTGAACATGACAATGAGTTCACTGTACTCCAATGGCCTCCACAGTCACCAGATCTCAATCCAATAGAGCATCTTTGGGATGTGGTGGAACGGGAGATTCGCATCATGGATGTGCAGCCGACAAATCTGTGGCAACTGTGTGATGCCATCATGTCAATATGGACCAAAATCTCTGAGGAATGCTTCCAGCACCTTGTTGAATCTATGCCACGAAGAATTGAGGCAGTTCTGAAGGCAAAAGGGGGTCCAACCCGTTACTAGCATGGTGTACCTAATAAAGTGGCCGGTGAGTGTAGATCTGTCCCTGATATATCCATTGTAGTCTCAGGCCTTACTATAACTCCTAGGCAGCAGGCCCGCTGCCTCTGGGTCATGTTTGACGCAGACCTTTCCTTCACCCCTCATATTGAATCACTCGCACGTTCATGTCACCTCCACCTCAAAAACATCTTCAGAATACACCCTTTCCTCACCAGAGATGCACTAAAGACACTTATTGTCTCTCTGATTCATTCTCGCCTTGACTACTGTAACTCCTTATTAATCGGTCCTCCCCTCACTAAACTCTCCCCTCTACAATCTATTCTGAATGCAGCAGCCAGGCTCATCTATCAGTCTAGACCAGGGGTTCTCAAACTTTTTAAACAGTGGGCCGGAGGCAGAGCAGGTCGCACAGACATCGGGAGCGATGCCCTCCAATAGGTAAAGTGAAGTGCGCTCCGTGGCCTGGCCCGAGCTCCCCAGGAGCTTCATTATAAATGCACGCCTGCCGGCATTGTCGGCGGGGCCAGACAGAAGTGCTTGGTGTGCTGCATGTGGCCCTCGGGCCGCAGTTTGAGGACCCCTAGTCTAGACGCTACAGCGATGCCTCAGGTCTGTGTCAGTCGCTACATTGGCTGCCTATTCATTATAGAATAAAATATAAAGTTATCACCCTCATCCACAAGGCTCTCCATAATGCTGCACCTCCCTACATTTCCTCCCTCATCTCTGTCTACCGCCCAACCCGTGCTCTCCGCTCACTCAATGACCTAACACTTACATCCTCTATTATCAGAACCTCCCACACTCGTATACAAGACTTCTCCCAAGCTGCACCACTTCTCTGGAATGCTCTACCCCGGACAATAAGATTAACTCCCAATTTCTACAGTTTCAAACGCAAACTAAAGACACTTTTCAGACAGGCCTATCACAATTCCTAATGTAAACCCTTCCATACCGTAATTAAAACTCCTAAAATAAACCCTTCTCTGTTCCAGCTCCCACATTACCCCACACGATATGATGCTGTTTCAGGCTAACTCTATATGTCCAGGGAACATCTGCACGTTGAAGGACACGACTGGTGACGGCTCAAAAAGTTTTATATTTGGTTAATGACGGTAACCTCTATTACAAAATTGTCTGACCACTATATAAGCAATGCCGCCCCTGCTACCTCTTGTGTCACCCCGTCTACCTCATAGATTGTAAGCTCTTGTGAGCAGGGCCCTCAGTCCCATTGTGTGAAATGACTTTCTTTGTAATGTATCTTTCTGTCTGTATTTGAACCCTACAAATTGTACAGCGCTGCGGAATATGTTGGTGCTATATAGGTAAAATGTATTATTATTATTATTACATAGTTTGCCTCTGTATCAAATTAGACACCGCAATGTCTCTTGCACCCCTATTCATGCCATGTTATAGGTTTGTACAACGCAGAGTCATAAGTGGCCATTTATATGAGATGTGCTTCAAAAATGTATTTTGTGGAGGGTTGATCTCTATGGATAAAAGTCAAACACAAAACCTGTATGAAAAGATCCTTTATGGAGTCAGATGGCGTATACCACAGTTCTGTATTACAGGCAGGTGGTCATTTTGGGGCAGAATTGTTATGCCTTACACACCAGTTTTCTGGCATACAATCTAAAGTCACACATTTTTTGTGCAGATAATTTACAACTCATTTTTTTGCACCAGAAATCTGGGATATATAATGCAGGAAATCTAAGCCAGCTATGAGATGGTGTAGATTTTCTTCCAAGTGTATGGCCCTGTGTACGTCGCACCTCGTCATAAATGAGGCATACCTTCCACTGGCACAGGGGCTATGAAGACTGGCATTGAAAACACCAATCTATGTAATCTTTACCAGGGGCTACTACTAGGGGAACAATTTTTGTAACATAGCATACCACATCAACTCAAAGACACACCGATGGTGGTATTGTATCGGCCCATAACAGTATATGGCTGCCATATTTAGAATTTGTAATATGGCTACATGCATAGGTTTTTAAAGGAAAACTCCAGTGTTTTTTTTTTCTACTCATTATATTGTCTATTAGTCAATACTAATAGTAGTCTACCCAGAGTGTCTTTTTTATACTGCTTTTCACCTTCTTCAATAAGTCTCATGATCAAAATGTGACCTCTCCTTTCTAGCATGGGTTGCTGTGCAAATGGATGTCCTCTCTCTGTTGTCTGCACCTACTATTGAGAACTACCATGTGACATCAGATTGCCCAAAGTCTTATACCATTGCTTTGTCCTACCTCTTCTATCGTAATGCCTCCCCACTCCTCCTCTGCCTCTCACATAATCTGCTCCCTACAGCCCTCTCGTACATAATGTCCCCAATTCCCCCTTAGTTTATCATACCTCCCAACTGTCCCGATTTCCGCGGGACATTCACGATTTGGGTGACATGTCCCGCGGTCCCGGTTGGAGGGAGGTATGTCCCGATTTCAACTCAAATCTGCGTCCAGAGGACGCAGATCTAAGTTGAACACATATGCGGCTGAAGCAAGGAGCTGACCTGTGTCAGCTCCTCGCTTCGCTGCTGCGGCCTCTCTCGCTGACACATATGCGGCTGAAGCGAAGAGCTGACCTGTGTCAGCTCCTCGCTTCGCCGCTGCCGCCGGCTCCTGGCTTGTAGACGCGATGTACAAGCCAGGAGCCGGCGGCAGCGGCGAAGCGAGGAGCTGACACAGGTCAGCTCTTCGCTTCAGCCGCATATGTGTCAGCTAGAGAGACACGCAGCGACGAAGCGAGGAGCTGACCTGTGTCAGCTCCTTCCTTCAGCCGCATGTGTCAGAGAGAGGCGCGCAGCGGCGAAGCGAGGAGCTGACCTGTGTCAGCTCCTTCCTTCAGCCGCATGTGTCAGCGAGAGAGGCGCGCAGAGAGCAGCGAGGGAGCGGAGGAGAAGGTAAGTTTAATGTGGAGGTGGAACGTGAATCTGGGGGCAGATGAAGGAGAGGACGGCATGATACTGGGGGCAGAGATGGAGAGGATGGCATGACACTGGGGGCAGAGATGTGGGGACATGAATCTGGGGGCAGAGATGGAGAGGACATGAATCTGGGGGCAGAGATGGAGAGGACATGAATCTGGGGGCAGAGATGGAGAGGACATGAATATGGGGGCAGAGATGGAGGGGACATGAATCTGGGGGCAGAGATGGGGGACATGAATCTGGGGGCAGAGATAGAGGGACATGAATTTGGGGGCAGAGATGGAGGGAGGACATGAATCTGGGGGCAGAGATGGAGGGGACATGAATCTGGGGGCAGAGATGGGGGACATGAATCTGGGGGCAGAGATGGAGGGACATGAATCTGGGGGCAAAGATGGAGGGGACATGAATCTGGGGACAAAGATGGAGGGGACATGAATCTGGGGGCAGAGATGGGGGGACATGAATCTGAGGGCAGAGATGGAGGGACATGAATCTGGGGGCAGAGATGGAGGGGACATGAAACTGGGGGCAGAGATGTGGGGACATGAATCTGGGGGCAGAGATGAAAGGGGGACATGAAACTGGGGGCAGATGAAGGGTGTATATGAAACTGGGGGAGAGATAGAGGGGGGACATATAATTTACGGGTGACTGTAGGAGGATTATACTGTGTGCGGGCACATGAAAAATTAATGAGTGGGCGGAGTCAACACAAAAGTGGGTGGGGCTAAATTTGCGCGCGCGCCGCACATTTTGTCCCTCTTTTAGTTCTTCAAAAGTTGGGAGGTATGGTTTATGGTCAGGCCAACATGCCCCAATGTCATCGACAGGAGTTGGTACACCTCTAAGACCCCATCCCATCATCACGAGACTACTTGTCTCCAAGCATAGGATGTAAATAAACCATATCTCCTCCTGCATAAAAACTCAGGTAGTCATACATTTCATATAGAAACCTTTGCATTTACGAGAACTCTGTGGTTCTAAATCCTGATTCATTATGTAACATTCTTGCAAACACAGAGTAAAAAAAAAATAAATCCATTCTCAAATAACCTGAGGTGTGCATTTAGTGGACAATGGAGAGCAGAATCCTAAAGCCTCTTGACAGTTACCAAACTGAACAAGTTTGCGCAATATGGCATTTGTGCCAAAAATCAACCTGAAATTCTTGACTCTGACAAGGCACAAAGAAGCAAAAATGCAAAGCTAAAAAGTAGGTGTACACAGGTGGAGGAAACTGCGGGCTCCTACTACTAAAAATACCCCTCTTAGGTAAGAGAGGTGAGGGAAGATCCCCTTTTATGTTCTCAGCCTTCATAAAACATGGTCCTAGCTTTGGGTCTAGACCTGAACAGATGGAATAGTAAATTACTAATGCTAAATGAAGCTATTAATCAGCTTGATACATAAACCGGTGGCTAATTGAGAATAATGTCCTGCAGCTTTTTTGTACAAAATTGTAATTATAGTGGCGCAAATAATGATAACACCTAATAAAGATCCGATTACCGACTCTACAATGACTTCATATACAACTGCTAACGAGGATAATTAGGACAGGAATTACCAGGCCCGAGCCGCATGATCTTTGGAAGAAGACCTTTGTAGAGAGCCAGGAACCTAAAAGACATGGAACACAGGTGTTACACATTATAATAGCACATACACGTGATAATGTAATCAATACCAAGAGGAAGCAATAGATAAGTATTAGTGTAAGTTTAGTCTACGCTGCTTCCTAATTTGTAGGTTGGGAGCCAATAAATATATAAATATAAATCGTATGATGATTTATTTTTGCAAGGACTATAGTTACGCTATAAAGGTATGCTTTGCAGTTATTTGGCTTGCATGGTGATCTCTGTTCGGTTCAGATGACCAGTGGGAGGTGTAGGCGTTGTGGCAAACATGAACGCTAAGATGTGGTCGTCGCATTACAGCTCAACAGAATCACCTATATAGCTGTATAATATTCAAGTGACCTCATTACCGGCTTTGTATATGTTGCATATGGTGGTAGACACAGTCGGCACAGCAATATAGTAGGATAAGGATATACTAGTAAAATGATTTGCTGTTATCTGTATACAGAATGAATAACACTATTTTTGATTATTTTGGTACTTCCGCTTTGACGCTGGCCGGCCGCTTAACCCCCCGCGTGCCGGCTACGTCCATTCATTTCAATGCGTGCGTGCTGTTCAGATCGGCTGATCCGAACAGTACTCGCTCATCTCTAATTATTATGAATTCTGCGATTTTAGCAGTTTTCCACTATGCAGATTGTATCTCTAATTTTCAGTTCTCCCTGAGCTGGTGGGTAGAACGTAGCTGCTATACATTGTACACAAAGTAAAGGTGAATCTACTGATCTAAATATCTATCTTTCTCACTCAGAAGTATCAGCAGGATCATTTAGGGTATTTCTAATAAGAACGGATCTGTATTGATGTGAATAAAGGTGAATAAAGCACTTGGGGTGAAATAGAAACTTCCTATTTAGATTAAAGGGATCTTATCATTAGAATCCATTTTTTTCTAACAAACACGTAGGAATAGCCTTAAGAAAGGCTATTCTTCTCCTACCTTTAGATGTCCTCTCCGCGCCGCCATTCGGTACATTTTCCATTTTCCGTCTTTATGCAAATGAGTTCTCTCGCAGCACTGGTGCGAAAGCTCGCGTAAGTCACCACAAAAAAATGGCTGTGCACAGGCCCGCTGGCAGAGCTGACTGTGCATGCGGAGAAGATTGAAAGCCAGGCCAGAACATGACCCGTGGAGGCCGGTTCCTGAAGAAGATGGAGGTGGCGTTGTAGAGTTCTTTCGCATCATTGGGGATGCCCCCAGTGCTGTTTGAGTGCTGGTGCCCGCCCCCAGTGCTGCGAGAAAACTCATTTGCATAAAGACGGAAAACGGAATATCTACCAAACGACGGCACGGAGAAGACATCTAAAGGTAGGAGAAGAATAGCCTTTCTTAAGGCCATTCCTACATGTTAGTTAGAAAAAAAAGGGATTCTAATGATAGGTAAGCAGTCTTTGTGTGTGCCGATCTCTCTCCTTGTTCAGTTGCTGCTCATTCCTCCCTCTTCACTGTGAATGTCAGTATAGAAGGAGGACAAGAGAAAAAGAAGCATTATAAAGTTTGTTAGATTCACTAACACTATTGAATTATGGAAAGTTCGTTAAAACATTAGTGACCTTTCTCAATTCAGTACTGTTTTTTTTTTAAATCTTTATTAAAAGCCATAACTTCCCATAATAAGAATTTAGTATTATTGCATGAGCAACCCACCAGGTTGGTAATAGACCGATCTGCCTCAGTCAAACCCCTTTCCCAGGAACTTTCATACACTAAACATTTCAGCTTATTAGAATTTTATTTGATTGTTAAATAGAAAATGAAAAGTATACCGCATGCTAATAAGTAAAGGAGAGCAAGTGGAGCCTATGGAATAAATGAGAAATGTGAAATACTCCTCATACCCTTCTTCTTTATAAACTGTAACAATTGTCTTCCAACAGCTGCGATATTTAATGACTCCAGGTTCTGGCTGTGGCCCTTGAATCCGACTCTTGGCCACATCAAATGGGATGTTAATGATGGAAGCTAGAGTCCCAGAGGCCAAGCCAATTGTAAACTTCCTTAAGAATTCCAGCCTTGCATCCTAGATAAGCAATGACACATATAAAATCCTATGAGAAAAAGTCAATGTAAAAGCAAGAAATTTACATTGAGCGTTCCAAATTCTGGCACCGGTTTCCTACCCCAAATACATCATGCCGTAATTATAGTGATAGAGAGATTTAGAAGCTCGGGAAGATAACCGTGAAACCACAGCTGGGTGGAGTCCTGCCAGCGCCTAAGTAGTGGTCTCATTTACATGGCACTGGCTGCGAAAAGGAAAAACCTACCAACAGGTGGGTAAACTACACAGAGATAAAACGGAGCAGGCGTGACACGTTACAATAAAAATAATCTTCATCTGGGAACTGTATTTTTGCCTGCACCTGTACCATACAATGAGGTACACCTTCTATAAGAAAAACAGCTTAAAGCTTAGCACGCCTTTGCCCGAACATTAATCCTGACCTCCTTATTGAGAAGAAAAAACACATCTCCTCATTGCCCCAACAAGGGCTTTCCACTGGGAGCAATACGGCCGTTAAGAAGTTTTTCGTCTGGTTTAGGTGTTCTGCTAATGCGGTGTTTTCCTGCCTGTGTCGGTGGGGGAGATGTTATTTGCTCGGAGCTTCATACGTGGGTTTAAGAGGATTCTGGGTAATGTGCCTTTAATCAGCAACCTGGCACCCAGCACAATGGGCTCCTTGCAGAGAGATGCGGGAGGATTTCCGCGGGTTGCAAAGATTCTTCCCTGACAATCCCATTGGCTCTGTTTTCGCACATGGTCCAAATCGCCTGTGGGCACATTTCCTCACACAGGATTCATAAATACAGTCCATAACGAGACTCTGGTTTCGGCATATGGGGATGATTTGTGTAATTGGCCTTTACAATGTACTTAGTATTACTGTATCAAAACACAAGAAACCTGAGTACTCTATTAGCTAATTGGCCAGAATATTTTACAAATGACAGCAAGCCCCTGCACCAGGAAGCCCACTAAAGCGTATGTATGTGTCCGCAAGACCCCCAAATGTTAAATGAAATAAAGGCGGAAAAAAAAAAAAAGCACGCACACACTCGCTCATATAAGGCTGTCGCTGGCCTGCAGGTTTTTTCCACATTTCTCCTCAGATGTCGCAGATCTGTCAGCAGGAAATGTTCTCTCACTACTAAACTAACAAGCTCGCCGTGGTAATGCACTGCGGGGCCGTGCCCTTGAATTAAATAGCTTTTACCTACTGAAGGCATTAGGATATGCTTTAAAGGAGCAGTCACACTCCTAGGAACATGAAAGCACCCAGCCATGTTACCCGAGCTTAATATTTTAAACAATCAGATAATTATTTAAAGGTGAACATCAATCATTTTCTAACATTATAATTAAAAGGATTTAACAGAAAAAATATTGGCCTTAAGTTCCTGGGAGATACAATGACACCTTGAAAATGTGCAAAAAGTTACAAATAATCAGCAAAAAAAAAAATAAGTATAAAAAATAATAATTTGAATTACAATAACATATTCTGTATTAAATTTATTTGCGTGTTATCTTAAATAATATTATGTTCGCTCATGTTTTGGTGATTTAAATTTAGTTTATTCAATGTATGTCATTTATGTTATTTTATGTTGCATTCTAGTATATTCATTTTTTATGATATATTACAGTAATTTATCATATTTTAAAGTTCTGCTATGCAGTGCGAATTTATTATAAGTTATATCATGTTAATATACGTTACATTAATTTATAGCAGTTGATATATACAATATTAAATTGATTTATATTACATTTCTGATCCATATATTCATTTATGCTACGTTACAGTATATTGATTTATATTATGTTGCGTTATTATATATTTATTTTAACTTATAGAATATTCATCTATGTTATATTATATTGATGATTTATATTATGTTGAGTTATTATATATTTATTTTTATATTAACTTATAGAATATTCATTTATGCTATAGTATATTGACTTATATTATGTTGATTTAATATACCGTATATTTTTATATTAACTTAAAGAATATTCACTTATGCTATATTATATTGATTTATATTATGTTGATTTATTTTATATTTATTTTTAGATTAACTTATAGAATATTCATTTATGCTGTATTATATTGATTTATATTATATTGATGTTATATTAATTTATAGAATATTCATTTATGCTATATTATATTGATTTATATTATATTTATTTTTAGATTAACTTACAGAATATTCATTTATGCTATACAACAATTATATATTATGTTACATCACATACATTTTTAGAATATTTATCTATGTTGTGTTGATTTACTATAATGATTCAGACAATGTTGATTTTTGTCATTGCACACGATGTAACGTGGCGCTCATTCTGACACGTAAACTCGTTAAAAGACTCCCATTGATTTCAATGTGTAGCGCGCGTAAGACGGAACCCATTGAAGTCAATGGGATTTTGTTTTGCAGCGCTGATTCTGACATGAGTTTACGTGTCAGAAAGAACGCCGTGTTACATCGTGTGCACGGGCCCTTATATAGATTTCTATTAAGTTGAATTTAAAAAATTAACACAAATGGACAGGTAAAAGTGTTAACACCTAAATGGGCATGACTCAGATTTATACAATGCAATCGACTACTTTCTAAAAGTAGTACATTAATCTTTTTATGGTGCCCAGACTGACTATAGGCTTCAGCTTGTGCGTCCCATTGGCTACAAATTTCAATACAATTATTGTTTTATATTAGTGTCTAATATACTAGTTTAGATTCAATAGATATGGAATTTTGGGCATTTTGGATTATCATTCATGGAAAAGTCTATAGTACTCGTTTTTAGGGTGGAGAACATTCAGTAATAGAACTCCAAAATAACTTAACACAAAATATGTTACTATGGCTTTGTTCTTTAACCAGAGGAATTTCCTAATTGGTTAGGTCTGCCCAATAGTTTGTGAAATAGCCCAGTATAGTTAAATAGTTAAATTCTGTGTTGGAAACAAATAATGGATTATCATATTTTCCAGATTCCATATAGAAAGACCCCCTCCACCATTTCATCTCTAGAGCCCCTAGAGGGGGCATGGAGGAAGGACTCCAAAACAAAAGAGTGGGGGTACCTTTTGTTAAATTTATAAATACATTTATCAATTTATCACAAATGGAAACAAATGTTTAATTTGTTAGAAACTGACAATTGATGCAATGACTTTATATATATACATATATACAGATGAATGAAATTTCATTGTATTGATAAATTCCCCCAGCAATGGATACAGGCTATAGGCTTTTGATCATACCTTTGGTTTCAAGCTGTTTTTCACGTGTGAAAGTACATTTAACCCATTAATTGCCTTTTTTTTTTTCAATAATATGGGAACTTCACCGAGAAAATGACCTCGTGTGCCCAAGGCAATGCATGCACGTGATCAGCGCAACATCCTGCTGGAGCACGTGAATGTCCCGTTTCTATTCCGCAATGACAGATGATGTTCGTAGGTGGGTTAAAGTACCTGCTCCCCAATCGGGGATCATGGCACTTAATGGGTTAATGTATAAGACAAAAAAGCCCTAGATGTCTATGACAGTTACCCAACAGTAGCATTACATGTCTGTGACACATCTAAATGCCTTTGTAGAGAATATTGCAGTTTGCTACACTAGCTGAACAAAAAAATAACTCTGATGGAAAATGCCAAATGGAGGCCAAAAGATCACTCTTTTGGCATCTGCTGGAATAACAGGGCCCATGGGTCCATTTAACATGTGCGCCACAATGCATAGGTTAAACATATGGGGGCGCACAGTGTGAAAAGAACCTTAGCGGTTCCCCATAAAGAATTCAATCATATCTATGGTTTTCTTTTGTTTTTCAAATATTCTTGGTTTACCTGAAAATAAAACTTGCCATAAATATCTAAATTGGCAGACTGGGATTTCTAGCAAGGTCCCTAAGGGCAAAATAAAATCAGCAAATTACCTTTACTTGACATTTGACATCCTACCACTCATCGGAGTAGTCATCAACTTTTTATTCCCAACTTTTCAATGACAAACGTTTCTCAAAATGGCCAAAAATTTAGCCCATGTAAAAAGTCTGGGCCCACTTCTTAAGCGGTTTGTACATGATAAAGTCATACAATATTAGTTTGTTACATTAAGATGGGATATGCCATAAAGGACATTCCTATGGATAAGTGATAAATGTCTGATCACTGGGGGCCACATTGCATTGATCCCACCTGATCACTATTACATAAGTCCCAACCCATATGTTCTGTTCCTCCATTCAATGCCTGGTGACAACTGAAGTTGCCTAGTCTTGTACTTTGCTGTTTTTGTGAATTAAGGAGAAATCAGGGTTCAAGACCCCATTTCAGTGTTTGGTAAAGGGCCCAGAAGTGGGGTCTCCAGAGATCATTGGCCTATCATGTGTACAGGTGATAAATGCCCATAGTAGGAAAGCTCTTGACGCGAATATTCCAAATTGTTTGTTTTTTAACAAAACCAAATAAATGGTGAATCATTTCAAACAAGCTAAAATGTATTGCACAGTAAAAATACAGAAAAGACATGTCTTATAAGTCACTGTGATGTTCTGGCACCACTTTAGTCTATCAGCCAATAGTAATTTTTGGGAAAAAAATCAGTGGTAAGTACCGCCATAGCAGCTGTAGTGGCTGCCATGGAGCCTGCAACCATAGGGGGACCTAGTGTATGTAAATTGGGTTTGGGGGGACCCCAAGTCAAAAGTTTGCTATGGGTCCGAGTCATTGCTAGTTACGTCCCTGAATAAAACCATCGCTTTTTGCTATATAACCACCATCTGTGTCTAAAAAAAGTGAAAGAATCTTTTCCCAAGAAAGAGTAATTTTTGGATTGTTATAAATGTCAAAATGCATAAAAATGAGTGACAGCGCAGTATATGGTTATAATCAGCATTTGTATCCACTGGTTACCGTCCATTTTTTCCATAAATGAACATGTCCCTTTCACTTTGACACAACTTTGGCTGTGTTTGCCTTAGAAATCTAGAAACTGATAGGTTTCTAGGAGCACTGGCAGTGTCATACACTATGTTTTATAGATGGGTTCCTAGAAGTCCCGACAGTGTTATACACTATGTTTTATAGATAGGTTCCTAAGAGCCCTGACAGTGTTATACACTATATTTTATAGATAGGTTCCTAAGAGGCCTGGCAGTGTCATACACTATGTTTTATAGATAGGTTCCTAGGAGCCCTGACAGCGTTATAGACTATATTTTATAGATAGGTTCCTAGGAGCCCTGACAGTGTCATACACCATGTTTTGTAGATAGGTTCCTAGGAGCCCTGACAGTGTCATACACTATGTTTTAAGTGCTGTGGTTTGTACTGAAGTTTTTAGATCTGAAACAAATCTTATTCCCAAACCAAAAAGACTAACAAATCTTGAGATCTCTGCTCATCTCTACTCAACAATGAAAGCATCGATTCTCAAGGGGAAAATAGTATCTAATTCAGGTAGCCCTATCCTATCTATTTGCAGAGCTGGTTTGATATTATGGGCTCTGAGGACAGACTCCCATTAACTTAGATGTTGGCTGCCTTACCTGGTGGAACAAGACTCAAGTGATAACTTTTCTCCCATTAGGTGATGGTCCCAGAATTTGATCTCTCAACTATGGATATGCCGTACATGTCTGAAAACTCCTTGGAACTCATGGACCAAATATGTCCTATTGGACATTAATGTCAAATTGATATGCAGTAAATGTCTAAAAAAAACCTTTACTGACCAAATATAGCCTCTATTTATCCTGGACAGCTTCTCTTCATACAGTATGTAGCTACAGTACGTTATTTATGGGAAGTATGCCCGGAGAAACAAACTATCAAATAGGAATTTTGAGACTGTAATTGTCACAGCCAAAGTGCTCAGCACTGCAGAATACAGGACAAATCCTCTAAAAATAAATACATACATAAAAACTGTAGTATAGTTCCATGTACAAGTCATTTACCAAGTAAAAGTGGGTAAACATAGAAGTTATTGTTTTTGTGATTTTCCTTTGTAAACTCATTAACTAGGAAATGCTCTGTTTATAAAGATTTCCTAATGATTCTGAAAAGGAACACGCACATTAGGGGGACTTCAAACTCACAGGATGTGTCTTTGGTGGTTATAAAGCAGATACTTACATTCTCTTATTTCGCCATCGACAAACAGAAACCCGCACGGAGGCATATGGCCATATTGTTTATTTACACTGCGGTATTGCTGAGGATATGAATGCCTCCAGAGGGAACAAACTTCTCCCAAAAACAGGGTGGTGACAAAAGAGCAAACTACTGTTATTTAGCTGTAGTGGTAAAAACTGGGGTGACAAGTCACCCTGAGTGCCATAAAAATTGTCCATAGTGTTTTATGTGTAAACAAGCCTAGGCTGTTGCAGGACTTAGCCCCCTTGCAGATGATCCTATGAATGGTCGGTGTGCTGCCCGGGTTTTTCCCATATAGCATACTGACCCATTCATTTCTATGGGTCCACATACATGACTGTGAATTAGATGGTCTCGTGTGAGGGCCAACAGTCCGGGCCGCAAAATATGGAACAGGTCCTATTCCGATCAAATTTTGCAGCCCTGCTTCCGCAGCTTCTATTAATTGAATAAAAGGGGCCTCAGAAGCACGGCCAGTGCACAGGCAGCACACGGTTGACATCCATGTGTCCCCCGTACTTTTCATTAATGGCAGCCAGTTAGCACACGGTTGTGTGCAACTGGCTTAAAGGGGTTCTCCCATCTCAGCCTTTCAGTCAGGCTGCCTGCAGTGTCTGCTTCTCACTTCCTATTTTTCTCTCCCTCCCTCCTGCTGAACAGGACACACAACACTTCTGCAGGTCAGATAATCTGCAGTCCTTGTACAGAATGGACTCAGTGCTATCTGTGTGTTTACTTGGAGAGATAACGGACTCAGATTTATCAGCAAAGTGCAATTATCGAACGGTCATCCTGGCAACACTGAGTGAGTGATGTCACTTGTCTATCTCCCAGGTTCGTGGTTATAGCAACGCAGTGTAAACAATGGAAGGAATAAATTCACATAGCATGCAAACAAAGCAGCATTTCTAAATCAACATATTTAGAAAAAGGTTTAAATTTACGTAAGCTACCAGTATAGGTAGGACGCTTGAGATGGGACAACCCCTTTAAGGCCCCATGCAGTTGACCATGTAATTTTTCAGTATGCTATCCGTGTTTTTCTGGGATAGCACACTGAGCCATTATAGTCTAATTGTCTAATAGGCGATGGGAAAAAATTTGAGAGATGAAATATCACAAAATAACAGAAGATGCATTTCTCACTTGAGAATCCCCCCACTCCCACTTTGCTGTCTCTATCTTTGTTGCTCTTCTTGCGATAGTGACGAGATGGACAACCATGTGACTGCAACCAGGACCGGTACATACCAGCAGAACACCAAAAACACTGACTACCTGCAGAGGTCAGGAGGGTATGGTAAAGCACCACCACCGGAAAATCAACAGAAAGCAGTGGGGACCACTGAAGTGACCCAAGATTTATCATCAGGTGAGAATTTTTTAGGAGCCGCGATACTGGTCCAAATACCTTTATTATTCTGCTGTTACAAGGCTTTCAATTGAGAAAGGGGGGAAGACAAGAAAGGCACGAGAAAGCATTCAAAAAACATCAAGGAGATAATCCTTGTGTCAGGATACACGCTAAATATAGCATAATAGAATATTTTGATTAACACAATTTTACCGTATAATTGTCGCCAAACGTTACATGCTGGCCATTGAGACCAGTCAGTAGGTATCTAATAGGCATGGTTATTGGCTCCCCTCTATGGATAACAGACAGGGTCCCCAGTGGGGTATACATACATTTTATCATATAGACAACCCATTTTCATATGGCTTAGGGTATAAGAAGTCAGTGTAGCTACTGGTCTAGCCTCCTCCCGAATAGCCACTGCTCACAATGACTGTACACTGCGGCTCATACAAGGGGTACTTTCTTTTGTAAAAAGTATACACCCTAATATGGCATTAGGACATGGGTGGTCTTTGGTAATATATTACACAATTATACACACAGCTATTCCCTTTTATACTGTAAGTGTTATTCTGCATATCCCTTATTCTACATATCATAGTCTCTCTCTGTCTATTAGAAATGATGGATCTACAATTTCTGCGAGAATCTTTTTTATTACAGGATACATTTTCCTAATTACTCTAGAAAATATACAATATTCTGGCAATCCTTGGTCCCTTAGTAACCGGAGCAAATAAATAGTAGGAGCCCTTTTACCAACTCAAAGCGTCTTTTATTTGAAACAAATTCCAAAACCTCAGTCCAAATAAATGTATGAAGGAAAAGGGTCGAGAAAAGAAAGACGTCTTTAAGAATCTCCTTGAAAATGATGGATTATGATAACCTGAGAATGCCTGATCCCATCTGATCACAGAAGATAAACAGGGTTAGGTCGGAATAACATTGTGGCAGGAGAGACCTCCTGTTAATCCCAGGTGTTCTCAGCTCCAGCCCCTGACGTTCATTTATCATTGCACAGATAATACATTGGATTTGTAGACACAACAATACATAGGTGCACCTGAGACGGACAGTCCACTTGATCTTCTCACACATGTGGGCCATATTTAGAGCATGCCACAATAAACTCTGTTGTTCTCTGTTATTATATATCTGTATTACACTATGCAAAAACAGATAATACCAGCTGCCTCTACAATACCTTGCCACCCATGAACATGAATGGTCAACCATGAATAACCTTCAACTTGGAAGAAAACAAAATCACAGAGCCGAATGCTAGGAATGACTACAAATCCAGTATATAGGTATACAGTGGCGTAACTACCGCCATAGCAGCAGAGGCAGCTGCCACGGGGCCCGGGACATTAGGGGCCCGGTGACAGCCGCTACCGCTGCTATCATTATACTCGTCTTTTCGGACCCCCGAGTATAATGATCGGCGGCCCGGGAGAGGTAAGAAACATAAAAAACACTGTTACTTATCTCTCCGCGATCCTGGCCAGGCCTCCTTCCTAGTTGACTGACGTCTCTGACGTCACATGAACCCAGTGTGCGTCCCGGGTCATGTGACGTCCGACGTCATTGAAGAAGGACGGCAGCAGAGAAGACAGTGTAGGAGCCGGGGACAGGTAAGAAACAGTGTTTTTTTAATGTTTTTATTCCCCCGGGTCTTTGATTATTATACTCTGGGGTCTGAAAGGACCCCAGAGTACAATAATTGTTTATGGGTGTCCACTATGGGCTATAATACTGTGTGCAGGGGCCACTATGGGGATAATACTGTGTGCAGGGGCCACTATGGGGCATAATACTGTGTGCAGGGGCCACTATTGGGGATAATACTGTGTGCAGGGGCCACTATGGGGGATAATACTGTGTGCAGGGGCCACTAAGGAACATAATACTGTGTGCAGGGGCCACTATGGGGGATAATACTGTGTGCAGGGGCCACCATGGGGGATAATACTGTGTGCAGGGGCCACTATGGGGTATAATACTGTGTGCAGGGGCCACTATGGGGTATAATACTGTGTGCAGGGGCCACTATGGGGGATAATACTGTGTGCAGGGGCCACCATGGGGGATAATACTGTGTGCAGGGGCCACTATGGGGTATAATACTGTGTGCAGGGGCCACTATGGGGGATAATACTGTGTGCAGGGGCCACTATGGGGGATAATACTGTGTGCAGGGGCCACTATGGGGGATAATACTGTGTGCATGGGCCACTATGGGGGATAATACTGTGTGCAGGGGCCACTATGGGGGATAATACTGTGTGCAGGTGCCACTATGGGGGATAATACTGTGTGCAGGGGCCACCATGGGGGATAATACTGTGTGCATGGGCCACTATGGGGGATAATACTGTGTGCAGGGGACACTAAGGGGGATAATACTGTGTGCATGGGCCACTATGGGGGATAATACTGTGTGCAGGGGACACTAAGGGGGATAATACTGTGTGCATGGGCCACTATGGGGGATAATACTGTGTGCAGGGGACACTAAGGGGGATAATACTGTGTGCATGGGCCACTATGGGGGATAATACTGTGTGCAGGGGACACTAAGGGGGATAATACTGTGTGCATGGGCCACTATGGGGGATAATACTGTGTGCAGGGGCCACTATGGGGGATAATACTGTGTGCATGGGCCACTATGGGGGATAATACTGTGTGCAGGGGCCACTATGGGGGATAATACTGTGTGCAGGTGCCACTATGGGGGATAATACTGTGTGCAGGGGCCACCATGGGGGATAATACTGTGTGCATGGGCCACTATGGGGGATAATACTGTGTGCAGGGGACACTAAGGGGGATAATACTGTGTGCATGGGCCACTATGGGGGATAATACTGTGTGCAGGGGCCACTATGGGGGATAATACTGTGTGCAGGTGCCACTATGGGGGATAATACTGTGTGCAGGGGCCACCATGGGGGATAATACTGTGTGCATGGGCCACTATGGGGGATAATACTGTGTGCAGGGGACACTAAGGGGGATAATACTGTGTGCATGGGCCACTATGGGGGATAATACTGTGTGCAGGGGACACTAAGGGGGATAATACTGTGTGCATGGGCCACTATGGGGGATAATACTGTGTGCAGGGGACACTAAGGGGGATAATACTGTGTGCATGGGCCACTATGGGGGATAATACTGTTTGAAGGGGCCACTATGGGGCATAATAGAACGTGCAGGAATGCGTAGGAGGAGGTCGGTCGAGGTCTCCAGCGTCGGTGTCGGTCGGGCCCATGTCAAAGGTTCGCCACG
This sequence comes from Leptodactylus fuscus, assembly GCF_031893055.1. Taxonomy (NCBI): domain Eukaryota; kingdom Metazoa; phylum Chordata; class Amphibia; order Anura; family Leptodactylidae; genus Leptodactylus; species Leptodactylus fuscus. Next base: position 116,501,083 of record NC_134271.1, on the reverse strand, counting down.
GGGCCCCGCCATTCCTAGTTACGCCACTGTAGGTATAGTTCTATGTGCTTAGTGTTAGTGCTTTGCATTTCATTTGTATATTTCTACACAAGGAAAGAGTATTCTGCATGTATATAGCACTGATGTGTAGGAGACAATTTACACACCTGTCACCAGGTTTGGGGTTATAATCAATGATATATTACAATATTCCAACTTGACAAGATCCTGCAGGGGATGACAGAGAACAGACCCCTGACAATCATGAGGTTATTACTTATATGGACAAGTGAATAAAAAGTAAAAAAAACCGGCGCCCTGATGGACGCTATATCGGACCCTTAGTTACAGCTGATCCCAGACACCAACCCAGAGGGTAGTGATATAAAATGTGGACAGTAAAAATAGTAAAACTGGGTACAAAAGCGCCAATGGGTGGAGAGAAAATATTCAGTAGAAAATCACTTTATTGGTTCCAATGACAGGTAGTAAAAGGGGCTACGCGTTGGGACGCTGGTCTAGCGTCTTCCTCAGGCCACTATAATAACAATAATAATAACAGTAAATGTGGTAAATACAAAGAAATGACAATTAAATCATGACAAAGAGTTAAAATGGCAGTCTGATAAACTCATAGTTTTACTATTTTTACTGTCCACATTATATGGACAAGGTGATGCATGTTGTTATCGGAGCTGGGGAAGTAGTGGCAGAAATAAGAAAACCTTTATTTATTGCAGACATTTCTTAAGGGGATTTTCCAAGCTTGTTAATTTAGAACAGATCAACAATTAAAGATCCCTGCTGATCAACTGTTTGAAGAGACTCTTCACCACTTACCAAGCACCGCTCTTTCCACAGCACAGTATATAGCAGCTCAGCTTGGTATTGAACTTCAACTCATTCACTTGAATGGAACTGAACTCCAATAAGGCCATGTGGCTGATGAATGTAACATCACAAGGCCTGTGCCTTCAGTAGTAGTGCCTTCAAGGCGTACTGCCACAGATTCAAACAGCTGATCTGCATGGGTTCCAAACTTTAAACCCCTGGAAAAAGCCTAGGAAACCCATTTAAAGGGGTTGTAAACTTTGGTCTTTGAAAATAAGCTGATCAGATTGTGTCTCCACTGCTGGAACCCCTAATGATCGGTAGTAATCTGTGGGTAAGCATGGCAACAAGTGTTCAATTTGCCTGCAGCGCCATCACAGGGGATATTAAGCATTACACAGTGCCCATTCCAATCAACAGGTTGTCTGTGAACTGGAGGACAGGACAGATCCTCCAAAGCAAGAAATGCTTTTTGTAGCCGCTCTCCACCCTGACCAAGACGTGTTTCCTGAACAGATCATCTCCTTCTATTTACTCAGAACTGGGTACATGAAAACTGGTCTTCTAAACTAGACGTGCAGAAACAGAAAACTGGAGCGTGTGTTACAAATGTCTGCCAAGGCTGGTACTGTCAGGGTTAATAAAGCTAATCACAGTTAGCAAGACTTCTGATTGCAGAGACAGATGGGCGGTCGGTGCCATTTTTATGGCGTTTCAGAGGCTGGAGGGTTTATGGTAAACAGAGCCTAGGGTTTAGCTTCTCTATGGTCTGCTGAGGCCGACCGAGCATATGAAAAACGATTCAGTATTTGCTGACTTCCAAGTCACACATGCCGATCCCATCAGTGACGCCCCCCCGGCTCAAAGACTTTTATTGTTTTTGGCAAAAATGACCTGCAAACAGCTTTAATTGGGATGCAAATTTAATGCCCAGTTTAAGGCTGCTGACAGCTCGATGCTTAGACGGTTCTCTCACATCTGGAAGTTTAGACTGCCTGTGATACGACAGCCACAAAGTGTGGAGTGCAATAATTCTAGGATGCAAGTTTCTGCAAGTACTTCTTGGAAATGATATCCTCTGCATTTTTTCTCCTGGGAGTCACTGGCTGATGGGGTGCTAGGCAGAAAACTCCATTTAAACCACGTGCATGCTAGATAGGGATATTGCGAATATATTGCAAGGCTCACACTCCTCCTAGGGGGACGTCACACACTAAAAAATACTTCAAAGAGCAAACAACTGTGATAATGGACCCAAAGATGTGACACATTCTGCTACAGATGTGATCCGCTACCAAAAGTCACAGTTTGATGCAGTGACCCATGACCTAAACAGGGATTTACTGTGCACTCATCATTTTACATTATTGAATTCATTTCTATCGCATAGGATTATCTATGCAAACTATGGGAAAGATCACTTTCATTCACAAAAGCTTAGACTGTTGCACAAAAGAGAATATTCCAGACAAAACTGATTCAGTGTTAATGCTGAATGCAGGGCTATAGGGGGCAGTACATGGGATAGAAGCTCTCCCTTTGTTCCAGGCTCTAGAAAGCAGGGCTATGGAGTCGGTAGACCAAACACCGACTGTGACTCTTTTATAAATGGTTGACAGCCATGGTCAGTCAGAAGCAGTAAGGATCTTCTAATTAACTTAAAGGGATCATTAAAAGTAATTTTTTGTCCCTAACACATAGGAATATCCTTAAGAAAGGATATTCTTCTCCTACCTTTATATGTCTTATCTGCTCCGCCGTTCGGTATATAAACCAGTTTTCGTCGGTATGCAAATGAGTTCTCTCGCAGCACTGGGGGCGGTCCTCAGCACTTAAATTGCACTGTGTCCCCAGAGAGAACTCTCCAGCACTGCCTCCATCTTCTTCAGGAACAGCCTCTCCCTGTGACTTCTTCCGGCAGTGGCTTCAAACTTCTATGCCTCAGGCCTAGGGCAAAGCCAACTGCGCATGCCTGCTGGCCTCAAGAAAATGGCCAATTACAATACTGTACTAAAGAAAACTGGATTATATACCGAACGGCGGAGCAGAGAAAGGCTATTTCTACGTGTTAGGGACAGAAAAATGACTTTTAATGATAGGATCCCTTTAAAAATCCAGTAAAAATGCAACAGACTATGTACCTATACAATATTAATTATTGTATTATATAATAATAATCATTTTATTTGGTAACTTGTTTTTTTTACTCTGACTCCACAACCCTACTACTAAGTCATTCAGCCAACAAAGTCAGCATAATGGTAAACCGTGAAGAATTTCCAAGGATTTTGCCATTGCTGACTATGGTATGTAGACCAGGATTTGGGAACACAAGATTAGGGGCTCTATAAGAATTATTTTAGTCTAAAGTGACAAAGCTCTGTCAACCAGTTTTTATGCTTTTCTTTAAAGGTTATGGACTCCTTTGCATTAACATTTTTATATTGTTAATTTGCTTACTAAATCACAAATTAAGTGACTTTTTAAACAGCCTTTATTGAAAATTTTGCATCAGTGTGCTGCTGCACAGTGTGTGCACCTCATTCACCTAGCTGGCTGTACTGTTGAATCTGGCATAGATATAACACAACACTGCTCTCTCCTCCTTCCTTCTCTTGGTGTTAGGTTGGCTATACACATTAGATAGCTGTCAGCTAAAGTTGTGTGTGTTTCTGTGACCTTTCTTTCCGCCATCACCTTTAAAAAGAGTTGGCACACCACCATACAAATTAGAAGATTGATCAGTCTGCCAAAACTGTCAAGTTCAGCTGGCATGGCTGTAATGTGTTTGGCCATATTTCTGAGATAGAAATGGGAAGGGGTAGGGAATTATACATGGCAGAAACGAATGAAAAGAGGAGGGAAACCATTTACATCATCAGTGAGGTCAGATGGCTGTAGATTGAGAGTTGTCTTTTTGCAAGAGAAGTTTGCAGGAGGAAAAGGATCATCCTTCTCAGCATCAGTGTCAGTCAGTATGGTAGAGAAGCGATCCTTTATAAGTAGTAAAAAGAGAAATCAGCACAGGGAGGAAGTTGTGGGAAACATGAGAGCTAAACAGACACATTTCACTTTTTTTTTTCTTTACCGAAGGTCTCTAACTGTGCCAACATCACACCAAGTGCACGAAAAAAGTGGGGTGCCACTAAAAAAACGTGCACAGAATGTGTACAGCTTTGGTTGCCCATCCCAAAAGGGAAAGGGCTCCCGACTGCTCAAGAGTACTGGGCTATAAGGAACCAAGTTGTCAAGAGCAACTAAGGACGAACTGCCGAAGCAGAAAGTCCAACTTGCTCGTTTTCCCCTTGGGCTGCCACCACCTAGGGTAGTCAGAGCCAGTCCAATGTCCAGTTTCTCCTTGGGCTGCCACCACCTGGGGTACTCCTGGATCTCAGACCTTTCCCACCTCCACCGAAGCAGAGGAAAGCCTGCAAAACAGAGGGGGCAGCTTACATGGCCTCACAGCCCCTCCTAAAGACATTGGGAAGATCCCACAAGGGGACTGCATCCCTTCATCCACACAAAAAAAAACGTGACAGGGTGACAAAGTGAATAGAGTGCCCTGTAGGGCCCGATCTATAAAAAAAAATTACCCAGCACTGGATAAACCAGGCATAGGGTGAGTTCTCAAAAGGTGTAATAGCGCTTGTGCAGTGTGCCAGAATTCAGTGGGCTCCCACCCCCAGTGAATTAAGGCACCCCAGGGGTCACCCGGCACCCCCAGGGTACTGCACTAGAAGCCTTCAAAGCGCTCCCTGGCCTCTTGGCCTCAATCCCCAGGAACTGGCCCTGGTGGTGGCATTGCCAGCATCCATGGCCTTCGTTTGGCCCTCTACTGTGGGGACACCTTCCAGTGGCAAAACTAACTACTAACCACTTCTCCCAGCAATGCTCCACAAGCGGTTTCTCATGTTCCCATCTCCACAGTTTCAGCCCTCCTACCAGAGTCCCCTACTGGCGACTACTAGTAGGTGCCTACTTCTGCTTCTGATAAGAACAGATACTACACTCGATCTCAGCCATTGTGGCCAAGAAGCAAATACATTTAAAGTTTTTGTGAAATGCATTAATGAATGCAACTAAAGCATTCATTTCTGGGCAAAAAAAAAAAAAAATCTGGAAGAGTCACATTTTTTTAATCTCTTGTATCCCCGTAAACTGTAAAATTTGTGACAAAATAGAGTTTTTAATTTCTGAATTCTATTAGACTTGGGACTGGCTTGTACTGTATGTCGTCACAGCAGACCCAAATGTGAGTGCAGAGAATCCATTATTAATGTACAGCAGTGAAATGTTAAGTAGACTCCTGGGCTTTCCCTGATCACTAGGCTAAAATGTCTATGTAGTGTGAGAACACAAAGCTTGGGAATAACACTAAGTCCTGTCTGTGAGGTTTGGTGGATGTAAATGAGCGAGAAAATATAACCCTGCACTTTGTGTTCTGTATATGGGGTGTGTAGAACATGTAGTAGATAGAAGATTTACAAGGAAGTATCTGAGAAGTAGAGTGCTGAGCTCCGACTTTCTGGCTTAGGCCTAAACATATGCAGAACGCAGTAAACTATAATGGATGTAGAGTAAGATATTACCCAACCAATGGGCTGGAATGTAGTTTTGTGTCAAAAGAATTCACTGATGACAAGCAGATGGGTTACACATCAAAACACAGAAATGTGCATTCAATTTCAGTATTTTAAGAATTATCCGCTGTTGCCACGGATGTGCGGCAAACGCCCAATGAACCCGTAACAATTCTACAGGTTTTGTCTCACGTTTTACCACAATGAGAACTTGTGGCAATTCTTTATCAGAATGCGCATGTGCAGATCTGAAGCGTCTTGCAGAGTTTTTCTGGACCCAAATTGCAGATCGCCAGCACGGAATCCAAACCAGGAACAAACTCAGTGGAACAGATAAACTAAATCTAACAGTGCAAACGTAGACCAGAAACATTCCCACCGAAGGAATTTTTTGATTTTCCTTTTAGACTCCCCACTTTCCAAACCCCATAACTTTTTTATTATTCTGTTGGCTGAGCCAGTAGAAGGCTTAATGTTTGCAGGACAAATTGTATTTTGTAATGGTACCATTTAATATTCTGTACGATGTACCGGAAAGCTGAACATTGTACATTCACAGAGCAGCAAAAATGACATGCCACTTGTATTCTATGGGTCAGTATGATTCCAGGGATACCATACTTATAAAGCTTTTTTTTACGTTTTAATGGTTTAAAAAAATCCAAGACTGGACAAAAGTAAATAAATTCTTGGAGTCGCCATGTTGTGACACCTGGAACTTTTTTATATTTCCATGTACATGGATTCATATATGTCTATTTATTTTTTTAATGTAGATTGTGAGCCCCACATGGAGCTCACAATGTACATTTTTTTTCCCTATCAGTATGTCTTTGGAATATGGGATGGAAATCCATGCAAACACGGGGAGAACATACAAACTCCTTGCAGATGGTTTTTTGCCCTTGGTGGGATTTGAACACCAGGACTCCAGGGCTGCAAGGTTGCAGTGCTAACCACTGAGCCACCGTGTGGCTCCTCCATATGTGTCTATTTTTATGGGGCCACATGTACTTTTTTATTTTTACCAATTTGCTTTAATTCCATTTTATCCAAATTTTGTATGTGAGGCAAAACAATGGTGGTTCGACGTTTTTGATTTTTTTTCCGCTACAACGTTCACCATATGGGAAATTTTTTTTTAATAATTTTGTAGGCTGGGGGTTTTGTGCAAAAATTGTGACTTTTTGTGCTGGCCATAACTGGCGTACAAGGCATAATAAATTAGCCCCTATGCATCTTCTGGTAAATACTTAGATTCTCAGCTTATGACCCTCCATGAAGAACATCATCACCATAAAAGTCTATTGAACCTTGCCAGTCATATAAAGAGGATTGCCAGGTATTCCCTCTTACCAAATCTGACATTAGACTTAGAGAGATACAACTGCACGCCGGTTGGTACACTTCGGTTGGTACACTTGCAGAGCCAAACATATGATGTCCAGCCAATATCAAGCTCGGGTTCTATTCTTAGTACTGTAATGGAGCCTGTGCATGACTGATCACTAATGGCAATGCCCTTTATCAGAAGAATAACATGCTCTACAACACTGTATACAGTATATTGTTAAAAAAAAAAAAAAAAAAAAAAGGTTTAAGAACATGACAAAGATTTCAAAGTTTTGACTTGGTCTCTAAATTTCCTAGATCCTAATCTGATCAAGTAACTGTAGGATGTGCTGGAAATACAAGTCATGGAAGCCAAACCTCACAAACTTACAGGACCTGAATTCTTGGGCACTTTTATCCTCTAGCCCTGCTCCCTTATATCTCTGCAATCAGTTTTTATTATATCGGGCACCAAAACTGATGGCACCAACATAGGTTCTCAGTATAAGATCTGCTGCTAACGTCTTGTACCACAATCACAGAACACCCTCAGAGGTCTCATGAAGTCCATGTCTCAATGAGTCAATGCTGTTTTCTCAGCATAATAGGCACAATATAAAGATTCTAATGTTATGGTTATTACAAGAAAGATCAATCTGTCTCCAAATACCAATTGTATATCTATAAGGACTGATCACTAGCAGACACTTTTGACCTTGCTATGATGGCTTACACACACTTCAAACTTATGGAAAAGAAAATGGGATTAACTGATTGTGCTTTTTCGTCATTTGTCACTTCTCAGAATCCTCCAGACCCTCAGTGAGACATGTAAATCTGATCCTTAAGTGTTCTGTAGCTTAAAAAGTGCCACTAAAAGTTTTTGCTCGTGCCGCAGCATGTAGAAATATTCCTCTTACCTACAGGTCAAGGGATTCCGTTTCCAGCGCCATATCATGTTCAGTCTACAAGCTGCTTTCCAGATAAGTAAGTACTGATGTTCTACTCATAGGTGGAATCTCTTTCATAGTATTAACTAGAGAGATGTCACGCTCAACAGTTCATATCTATATCTATTGATAGTTACAGTCCTATGAAAAAGTTTGGGCACCCCTATTAATCTTAATCATTTTTAGTTCTAAATATTTTGGTATTTGCAACAGCCATTTCAGTTTGATATATCTAATAACTGATGGACACAGTAATATTTCAGGATTGAAATGAGGTTTATTGTACTAACAGAAAATGTGCAATATGCATTAAACCAAAATTTGACCGGTGCAAAAGTATGGGCACCTCAACAGAAAAGTGACATTAATATTTAGTACATCCTCCTTTTGCAAAGATAACAGCCTCTAGTCGCTTCCTGTAGCTTTTAATCAGTTCCTGGATCCTGGATAAAGGTATTTTGGACAAACAATTCAAGTTCAGTTAAGTTAGATGGTCGCCGAGCATGGACAGCCCGCTTCAAATCACCCCACAGATGTTCAATGATATTCAGGTCTGGGGACTGGGATGGCCATTCCAGAACATTGTAATTGTTCCTCTGCATGAATGCCTGAGGATTTGGAGCAGTGTTTTGGATCATTGTCTTGCTGAAATATCCATCCCCGGCGTAACTTCAACTTCGTCACTGATTCTTGAACATTATTCTCAAGAATCTGCTGATACTGAGTGGAATCCATGCGACCCTCAACTTTAACAAGATTCCTGGTGCCGGCATTGGCCACACAGCCCCAAAGCATGATGGAACCTCCACCAAATTTTACAGTGGGTAGCAAGTGTTTTTCTTGGAATGCTGTTTCTTTTTGGACGCCATGCATAACGCCTTTTTTTATAACCAAACAACTTAATCTTTGTTTCCAAAATGAAGTTGGCTTCTCCAAATGTGCTTTTGCATACCTCAGGCAACTCTATTTGTGGCGTACGTGCAGAAACGGCTTCTTTCTCATCACTCTCCCATACAGCTTCTCCTTGTGCAAAGTGCGCTGTATTGTTGACTGATGCACAGTGACACCATCTGCAGCAAGATGATGCTGCAGCTCTTTGGAGGTGGTCTGTGGATTGTCCTTGACTCTTCTCACCATTCTTCTTCTCTGCCTTTCTGATATTTTTCTTGGCCTGCCACTTCTGGGCTTAACAAGAACTGTCCCTGTGGTCTTCCATTTCCTTACTATGTTCCTCACAGTGGAAACTGACAGGTTAAATCTCTGAGACAACGTTTTGTATCCTTCCCCTGAACAACTATGTTGAACAATCTTTGTTTTCAGATCATTTGAGAGTGGGCTGTCCATGTTCGGTGACCATCAAACTTAACTGAACTTGAATTGTTTTGTAGAAAGAAATGGTCCAAAATACCTTCATCCAGGATCCAGGAACTGATTAAAAGCTACAGGAAGCAACTAGAGGCTGTTATCTTTGCAAAAGGAGGATGTACTAAATATTAATGTCACTTTTCTGTTGAGGTGCCCATATTTTTGCACCGGTCAAATTTTGGTTTAATGCATATTGCGCATTTTCTGTTAGTACAATAAACTTCATTTCAATCCTGAAATATTACTGTGTCCATCAGTTATTAGATATATCAAACTGAAATGGCTGTTGCAAACACCAAAATATTTAGAACTAAAAATGATTAAGATTAATAGGGGTGCCCAAACTTTTTTATAGGACTGTATATAGTGAAGCTCATAGAGAGGTGAGGAAGACGTTACAATTCCCCATTAAAGTATCTCACAATCAGTTCAATACAACATAATGACATGCAAGCAAAACCCTTGACAGGCTGCAGCCCACAACACAACTACTGGGTGGTCACACATAGACAAATGTGTGATACGCATCTTGTGACAAAGCATCACAAAATAATGGTTTTTGGAAAGTTGATCATGTCAGGCTACAAATCTCAGTATATATTGAGGAAAGGTAAATTTGTGACTAGTACATATGCCACATACATTAAAGCAGAATTACAAAGTTGCCATCTTTCTTTACAGTAAGAACAGTGAGGCTCTGGAACTCTCTGCCCCAAGAAGTGGTGATGGTGGAACAAGATCAAAGAGGGCCTGGATGTCTTTCTTGAAGAGAACATTATTACGGGTTATGGACTTTAGATTTTAAGGACACATTGATCCAGGGATTTTATACTGACTGCAAGAATTGAGTCGCAAAGGAATTTTTCCCCCTGAAATAGGGCAATTGGCATGAGCTTCATGTGGTTTTTTTTTGCCTTCCCCTGGATCAACACTGTAGGGGATTGTATTGTTATAGGTTGGACTTGATGGACTGATGTCTTCATCCAACCTCATCTACTATGAATCTATGTAACATTTGGGTATAGGCTAAAAAATCAGCTATTGTCTCAATTGGACTCACCCACCTTACACTTTGTCCATGCTAATCCAGAGATTCATGGGGATCTTCTTGTAGACTGATCCAACAAACTACTAGTGTAGTCCAAGGATCAATACTACAGCTCATCAAAAACCTGTACAGGAAGTAAATCTTAACAGACACAAACAGAGACCCGACTGAGGTACAAGATCCCAGGCAAGCAACCAGTGCTTCAGATAGGAGCATGCAAGAATGGCCTGCAAGAAGATGGGTCTCTAAATCAGCAAGGACTGGGCAAAAATTTGGTGGATTTGATGGTCATCTAAATTTTACAATGTCCCACAATTTTCAGGGTTGTACGTGTTTAGGAAAATTCTCTCTTTGTACTAGAAACAGTACCACTTTAGTCCATTGTAGCTCTGCTCTATTCACTTACATGAGCTGTAAGACCAAGTACATTCCTAATAGTGGTAAAAGCAGCTATGTATATGACTTGAGAATCAGCGAGTGCAACAGAACAGGCACTGTTCTTACATTCCTAAACAGGTCTTGGGATATTAGAATATATGTTTTATTTTGTCAGGTGAGGTCTCATTCCCATCTTGCACATTGACTTTACATAGGGCCAAAGACCAGGCAATAGGGGGATCCAAGAGGGAGAAACAGCTGCCTTTCTATGGGTCCCCACTGGTTTTGAACTTCCTTTCCCAGGGTAAACACTATAAACTGCAATGTATACTCAAGTGAATATGTAATACATCTCTGTCATATTATAGGAATGGATGAACTGATGTCACGTGGACATAACTTTGCTTTTCTCTCCTTGTAAAATTCCCTTTATTGCAAGGGAAGGAATCCTGCAGATATAGCAAAACAGCCAACAACTACTTCTTGTACATATCTCCATTGCAGCGGAAACATAGGAGTGTCATATGGAAATGTTATATAATAACGCAGCAACAAAGCATAAGAAAAAGATTGTGTGGGAAATGTTCGAGAGATATCAGAAAAGAGTTTCCCACCAAGTATAATAAAAGTATGGAAAATTATTCTTGCACCTCCTCCAAAGAGGAGAAGTCAAGAAAGAAGCCAGAGGTCAATGTATGAGTTAGAATGGGAATCAGGTATACCATACAGCAGGACTAGCAAGCTAGGAACCTTTGCTCGGGCAGGGTGTGGCTAGTGAAGCTGACTTTTAAACATACAGGCTGACAGAGATAGGCTGAAGAAGGATTTCAATTGTGTGCACTAACCCTTTAAGTAACAGGAAGAGCACATGTGCCCGCTTTATGGACAGATTGAGCAGCAGAAAGTGCACATGCAGTGTGGAGGAGGGACAGCAGAGAAAAAAACAAATGTAACTTTGTGGCTGTACCTGTTGGGAGCGCTAGGACACCAGCGGCTGCAGCCGATTTTACAATCATTAATGTGATCTGCAGCACTACAAGTATATAAACTTTGTATAATTTTGCAGCCTTGTCAAATTCAGATAAATACAGCTATCGCTGGGTTCACACTAGTGCTCGGAGTCCGTTCTGAGCTTTCCGTCTTCTGCATGCAGAAGACGGAAAGCTGTCAGACCGGGTCCGGCCGTGAGCGCCGGTGAGCATTTTATGCTCTCCGCCGCGAAACTGTTTTTTTTAAACCGGACACAGAGTACTGCATGTCCGACTCTGTGTTCAAATGAATGGGTATGAAAGACTCCTGCAGCTTTCCGTCTCCTGCTCTGTTTTGTGCAGGAAATGGAAACCTGCAGAACGGAGACCAGGCGCAGATGTGAATGAGCCCTGAGTTGCACTACAAAACACAGTTCATGGACAAGACTGGTGTGGTTTCTTATAAAAGAGAAGATATTCTGAGTAATTCTGTATTAGGTCAAGGATTTAAATGTCTTCAGCAATATTTCGCTATTACTTCAACTATCTTGTTCCCTTATTATCCAGTTTCAAAAGAGCTACATTGTACCATAGCCAGGGAACTTCTCACATAATACAATCTCTACTTTAGGTATTTAATCCTTACTCTGCATAATTCCTAACTTTCAAAGAATAGAAAGAGGGACACGCACCCAAAATTTAACATAAAAAAAACCTGATACTCACCTCTCCTCTGTCTGTAGTCCCAGTCACAGACTTTTCTGGGAGCTGCAGGCAAGATGTGAGTATCAGCTCCCGGGGTCGGAGTGCATGGGGAGCAAAGCAGTGAAACAGGAGCTGTCTGCGGATAGCTCCTGCTTCATTCACTATTGTATTCAACTCATCTGTGTCTGAAGGATGCAGATGAGTTGAATCCAGAACATGCCTCCCACCGACCTGGATTGCGGGACAGGACCCACAATCCGGGACTGTCCTGCAAAATCCAGTACAGTTGGGAGGTATGCAACTTTGTCTGCGCGTTGTTGCCGTTGATGATCCACCTATATTCAGCAAATTGCTGCTGTCGATGGTTTGCCTGCTTCGGCATTTTGGCAGCTTGCAAGCTGTCCTGCTGCTGACCTTGTTCCTCACACCTGGCCTGTGATTGTTCCAGCAGCTCACTGGGACGCCATATAATGAGCATCTTGTTGCTGTTGATGATCCGCCTGCTGCGGCATTTCAACAGCTGTCAAGCTGGCCTGCTGCTGAACTCGTTCCTCGCATTGTGCCTGTGATTGTTCCAGTATCTCAGCAGCTCGCTGGTACACCATATAATGTGCGTGTTGTTGGCATTGATGATCCGCATGCTCCGGCGTTTTGGCAGTTCTCAAGCTGGCCTGCAGCTGAACTTGTTTCTTGCACTGTGCTTATGATTGTTCCGGCATCTCAGCACCTCGCTGGAACGTCATATATTGAGCGTGTTGTTGGTGTTGATGATCCGTCTGCTCCAGCATTTCTGCAGCTGTCAAACTGACCTGCTGCAGAACGCATTCCTCGTGCTGTGCCCGTGATTGTTCCGACATCTCAGCAGCTCGCTGGGACGCCATATAATGCATGTTGTTGGCATCGATGATCCTCCTCAGCTGCGCTTTAGGAGAACTCTGTTGACTTCTGGCTTCCTTCATAGTTGTGGTTGTTTGCGACAAATTAGATTCTCTTTTTCCAGGCATGTTGAAAATTGGCAAACTGACAATTTGGATTAAAGGTGTTTGCCCATGTCACTTTGTCTGCACTGGAGCAGATCAGATAATATGCAAATGCATGAACACTGAGGGTTAGCGAGTGTTTACACAGAGAAATAACAGCCCTGGCTCTCTCAGAAGGTGAGATAAGAGCAGTGTAATATAGTATGTGAACAAAAATTCATAGCAGTCATGAAGCCATGTCATGCCTATATGTTAATTGATGTTACAATCTATCTGTGTGCCGAATTTCATTCAAATCCGTTCAGCCGTTTTTGCGTAATTGAATAACAAACACACAAACATACAAACTTTCACACTTATAATATTAGTACGATTATAATGATGCACATAAATGAGATTTTGGCATATAGGACTCCTGCCATTGCTAGCATATACATGACACTTAGCTTGACTGAGTATGCATGTGTAATTAATGGGGAAAGGGAAATAAGCCTCCGTCATACAGCAGTGATTGCGGCTCTTTCATTACAACAATGTGCCGCCATGAGTATAAATTATGTTAAATTTGCCTATTGGTAGGGCAAATGAGGTTACCTCATATATAAGATTAGTGGAAGACTGATACCTGGTACCCTCACCCAAACAATGCTTCCTCATCTCAGGCCAATCACATCACATTCAGTAGGCACATGGCCATGCTGCAGCTTAGCCCCATTCAACTAAATGGGACACAAAGCAAAAGCACTATACAATATACAGCTCTATGCTTGGTATACAGTGATGAAACCATTGCGCTTGCCTGAGTGTAACAGCCTTCTCAAACAGCTGATCGGTGGGGATCCTAGTAATTCGACCTTGACCAAATATTGATCCTATCCTAATGTCATAACCCCTTTAAGTTGTATGTTAAATATTTTAGTAATAGTAGACATGTCCATTATGTACCAATTCCGTTTCCACCTTCTTGTCCGGTAAGGAGGGACACCAAATATAATTGCTTGCCTTAAGTGTCTAGCCGAGCTTTTTCCGCAAACACGGATGGAAGCGTTTCTAATATTTTCCGTGCATGACTGCTTAGCTTAGTTCTTTCAGCAGTCTGCACATCTTACTAATAGGATCGCTGTAATGGTTAATAAGGCAGGTTTACATAAAACCTCTGGTAGCTATGCTTAATTATTCAACATTTAGTTTGGCATCTCTTGTTGGCAGGAGGCGCGCGGTTGCTGTAAGCGCAGCTCACTGTATATGCCACTTTCTCAGAAGGGTGGAGGCTCGGTGAACTACTGACTGCAAACTCTACTTGACCCCGGATAACTCTTCACCTTTATGCAACTGTGTAAGCTTCAGATTACCAGCAGATTAACACAGCTATGCTCTGACATCTAGTTTTTGACTATGTTAAATGTAAAATTTACTCACAAATTGAAAATTCTGTGTTTTGTTGAGCTACGCTTCATTTCCCTTGACTCGAAATGTTATATATTTGATAAAGGGATTTAAAAGCTTATGTTTGATTGTTTCCTATGATTTCCACTGCTGACGGTTATCGGTGGGAACATACATACTTCCTTTATGAGATGTTATAGCTAAAAAAATAGTTATTAGTGTAGAGGATGGCGAGGATCATGAGGCAACGTAACAACGTAACATATTGAGGTACATCCAGGGCAACCTATTGCCCTAAGGTGCTGACCCACAGAATATTAATATGGTCCTTGGACGAAGTTGCCAATGACTTTGAATTAGGCTATCTCCATCACTCCAACTGAAATAAATGGAGTGGTGCATGTTCTGCCCAACCAATGTTCCATTCAGAATGTGGGACAATTATCCTCCTGGGAGAAGGGGCCAGGGGAGGGAGAGTCGCGCGAGGGAAAGGGGAACTGGTGCGCCATGGGAGAGGGTGCAGAGAGGAGGAGGTTCCGCAGGGGGTGCCCTGGGGGGGGGGGGGAGGCCAGGGGCGTCAGATAGAGAGGGGGGCCGGGAATGCGGGACAGGGAAGGCGTATGATCGCGGGGGAAGAAAGAAGAGGGGGGGAGCCAGGTAAAGGCAGTAGGTGGAGAAGCTGCGGGGACAGGCGAGGGGTAAACGAGGTCAGGGCGCGCAGGGGTGAACGTGGAGCCACACGGTGACTCCTAACCAAACACGAATGCCTAAATATATGCGGCACAGCGCCAATGCCAACCCGCAGATGAAGTCGCGGGCACATGCTAGTAGTCAATATAGGGTCCACTGAAGTATAGTCTGCTGTAGGGACTAAGATATTATATTTGACATAGCTTTGGATCAGAGATTGGGGACTGAGCGTTGGAGGAAGTCCATGAACTCGTAGATATTTGAGAATTCCAAGACGGGTTCACTTTAAGCTCCTTGAATATGTAGATTTTTAAGAACTTCAAGTTAAGTACTGAAATGAAAACCTCTCATGGATGGTATTGCATCATACCACTTCTTTTATCACAGATTACAACAATAGGTAGATTGAGAACCTTTGCTAACAATGTTTCCCAATGTAATGTCCTGTACTTCTATCTCTAGCCTTGTTAGGTTGTTACATCAGGAGCAGTCCAATGAAATACTATTATTTTTATTTAAGATTTTAAAGGAAATCTAAGCTTTTTAGAAGTACATTTTCTGTCATGAAAAAGAAATATGTTAGTTTTAATATAAAGTGTATTTCTTAGGATCTATTAACATATGTTTTATGGTTTTCACGAGCAAAGGAAATCAAGATGCAGTGCTGGAGCTGTCACATGACATACACCAAACAGCACCCGATAGACCAATGAATTGCAATGGGGTTCTGTCATGTCTGTTGTTCTCGGGTGAAGAACAGTCTTGCATGCATGCATTCTTTCTGACAATTAAGGTGGTATCAGTGATGCAGGCTCCTGAGGGTCGGACTGACAAATATGGTGGTATCAGTGATACAGGCTCCTGAGGGTCGGACTGACAAATATGGTGGTATCAGTGATGCAGGCTCCTGAGGGTCTGACTAATAAATATGGTGGTATCAGTGATGCAGGCTCCTGAGGGTCGGACTAATAAATATGGTGATATCAGTGATGCAGGCTCCTGAGGGTCGGACTGACAAATATGGTGGTATCAGTGATGCAGGATCCTGAGGGTCGGACTAATAAATATGGTGATATCAGTGATGCAAGCTCCTGAGTGTCGGACTGACAAATATGGTGGCATCAGTGATACAGGCTCCTGAGGGTCGGACTGACAAATATGGTGGTATCAGTGATGCAGGCTCCTGAGGGTCGGACTGACAAATATGGTGGTATCAGTGATGCAGGCTCCTGTGGGTCGGACTAATAAATATGGTGGTATCAGTGATGCAGGCTACTGTGGGTCGGACTAATAAATATGGTGGTATCAGTGATGCAGGCTCCTGAGGGTCGGACTGACAAATATGGTGATATCAGTGATGCAGGCTCCTGAGGGTTGGACTGACAAATATGGTGGTATCAGTGATGCTGGCTTCTTGTTGATGCTCTGATGCATATGTATACACAGACAAGTACACTGCTTTACAGTTTTTTGAATATAGCCAACAAAAGGGCTGCACCGGAACACCAAGGGACAAGGGGCTCAGAAGACTAAGGGTCTGAAACAATAATGGTCCTACTACAACAAGACCCCAAAGATCCATTAGAGGAAAAATCCATCTAAATCTGAATTTCTTCAGTTGATTCATAAATAATTTTATGGATTATATGTCTGATGACAACAATAAGTTATTAAAAAATTAGAATTGAATATGTACAAATTCTGTATACATAAAGGGTGGGAGCACAAATAAAATCTTCTCTGGTGGGCCTAAGGAACCTCCAGTCTCACATCGGCCAGCAATGTTAACTATGGATGTCTGCTCATTAATGGGTGAATGTATATCTGCAACCCATACAGCTACACAGGGGCTGAGTAAATACTGGGCCCACTAACACCTTCCTTCTAACTATTGGATTGCCCACCCCACATCCCCCACACATGTGTACTGCCAGAAACCTACCATGTAGAAGAGTTGGGAGTTCTCCAATACATTTTAGATGGTTGGCTGGTACCATAAGAATCGGTAGCATCAGACAAAATAATCTAATACGTACGGGTTGATTGGAGCCTGCCATGCTGGATATTTACATCACCTAACCATCCAATAATGCCTATAATATAACATCCATAACACCCTTACCCCTTATATTCTTTCACTCCTCATATGCTTACACTGAAATGTAATATGCAGGAGCAAGCTAACCCCAACACAAACAACCCACATGGAGACCCGGGATATGGCAAACATTGCATATTTCAAATATTTCTAGACAAAGGTCAAATCCGTCTATGGGCTCCAGAGAAGATCCTGTCATACACTATAACCATACAGCTGGTGACCTGACTGTGCACAACTGATGTGCCGAACTCACTATTGGTAACTCAGTGTGAAACATGGTCAACACTGCCATGTTCTGTCACTGTGCATGTTATACGTGGGTGAATGCCCAGCTAAGAATTCTGGATAAGGGACACCTAGAAGATTCAAGGAACCAACAGAAAATAGACGCATCAACAATACAGGGTGACTAGTTCTGGTTAACTCGACAAGGAAAATATTGTCCCTGGGATTAAATGTTCTTTCTGTGATTCAGCTGCAAACAGTCAATTCACTTCCGTATCTGACTCTTCTACTTCACATAAGCAAATGCAAGTATGCACATCAATCTGCCTCTTATAACCTAGCCATAAGAAGCAGAATAAGATATATAAGAAGCATATAATCCACTATTCATATAGCACCACTGCACGTTCCTATCTTTTACTACACCTACTTATTTATATCTCTTACTTGTATAGTGCCAACATATTCTGCAGCGCTTTATAGACATTTACATTCGCTGTCCCATATTAGGGCTCACAATCTAAATTCCCTATCAGTATGTCTTTGGAGAGTGGTTGGCCCACATAAACATGGGGAGAACATACAGACCCCTTGTATATATTGTCCTTGCTAGGGCATAAAGAGCTTACAATTGAATTTCTCAACACGGAAAGGAACCCAGTTGATGCTACATCTATGGACGATCACATATTGTCTTTTCAGGAAGAAAATGATACTACGTTTCTATAGATGTGGAAAACAAACAACATAGAAAGAAGACATATCAGACAATCCTTACAATTGCACATTTAAAGGGATTGTCTAGGATATACAGTTTTAAGCAAGGAGGTCGGGAAAGGTGTAAAAAACCAAAAAAAACGATACTCACCTATCCCTGGTGCTCCGCTGTCTCCCACTATGGCCCACTCGTACTGTTCCCAGGGTCTTCTTCTGGCTGAAGTCCTCACCTCACGTGACCACTAAGGTTATTCAGCAGCCTAAGGCAAGGACAGCACACAGAACGTCAAAGGCGTCAGTGGTCATGTAAGGCAAGGACTTCTGATGGAAGAAGAACCAGGTCGCCACTGGAGCGGACAGCGGTAGGGAACACTAGAGCATCAGGGGCAGGCGATTTTTAAGCCTCCTTGCTCAAAACTGTATAATCTCATCCTTACTTCACACTTTATTTCTTTCCATTGTTATGATCAGCCATAAGATCAGAACAGTGGCCAGAAAAGCTGATGGAGAAGAATTGTGGATGGAGATGGAACACATTCTGTCTGCATTGGTCTCCATTCAGTGTAATGTAAAAACAAGGCGGAAGTTTTCCTCTGTCTTGTCTGTTTGCCTTCCAAACAGAAGATCAAGTTATTTGTCTAGGTGTTAAAATATAGGAAAAACTATGGAAATTGGATATTTAATGGTTGTACTAATCCACAGAATAAAGGTAGTGTTTTGGGGGGTTTTTTGTTGTTTTTTTTTTTACTGCACGTTGAACGCATTAAAAAAATAACCTTTGAGAAAATGGCACATAATATAAAATGCTGGAAAAAAAACCCAAAACATTTCCATGCATTAAAATATTCTGACACTTGTACTTATTGCATATTTCCATGTATGGCTGCATTTTTTTTTTTTATTTCTTAAACTTTTTTTCCCCCCTTTTTTATGCAGTCTTTGGTACAAATATCTGATTAATTATCCCATAGACTACATTGCTCCAGAATTGCAGACTATGGTAAAATTGTTATGTTTGTATTAATCAAAATCTAGCACTGCCAGGCCAGGGAGACTTCAGAAGGTTATGACATCTGAACTGCTCCCTTGATCTGACCACAGAGGAGCTAATCAATGGAGGAAGCAACGAAAGTAAAAGCAACCACTCAGATGCTGTGACCATATCAGACCATAGCATCTGAGGGGTTAATGGTCTGTGATCACATTTGTCTGCTGTACAAAACAACAGGGACCCTACAGCTATGGTGTCTACTCCTCTCCTGGGCAGGTGCCATCTCCGTTCCCACAAAGTAACGCACCGCGCATTCAGACACGTATACACGAGTCAGTGTGAGCGCTCAAAACAGATCCCATTCATTTCAATGTGTGCCGGTTCACGAGCGCTACACATTGAAATCAATGGGTTAAAAAGCCTCCCATTGATTTCAATGTGTAGTGCGCATGAGCCGGCACACATTGAAATAAATGGCATCTGTATTGAGCGCTCACACTCTGACATGTATATACCTGTCTGAATGCGCGGCACGTTACTCCGTGGGAACGGAGCCTTATTAAAGTCTCAATATGATGACGGGGAGGTGAATATTTTCATACATAACTATATAGCAATCTGCTCACTTGCTCCAGTTTTACCCGTTGGACACCTCTGGTGTTGGTTTATCTACCTTGAGAACATAAGGAATGTTTACTGATCATGGTTAAGCCTTCAAATGATGTTGGGGAAGAGTCCGGAGGCCCTTAGAGACATTAGATGGTCATCAGATCCCGCTGAAGTAGACAGCTTTGGCCACCATTAATCCAATGCCTATGGGCACCAGTATATTACCGCTCGTGAACTTCTGCCTATAAATTTCACATTTCAGTCTACTAGTTTTTTTAAGCTTTTTTTTTCTTTTTTTTTTAATGTGTTATCTACTATCTCTTCCAACCTCTCAGTGGAATGCTACCAGCAGTATGGAATAACAGAAGGGGGTCATTTTAAGAATAACCTGTCAGTGATGGAATACATGCAACACCTAGCTGTTCTGTTTTCATGAGGGAAAGGAAGAAACAATTCTCAGGTCAAGGCAAAATCAATCCCCCCATAGGTAAAAGCCCCAGCTAAAAACCCAGATGTGGAAAAAAACATTTGCTAAGAAAAGTTATGAGCGAATGCATATAATAGTAAGAAGAAAGTAGTACAATGTAGGGGAGACAAGAGGTATATAGAGGAGCCCTTCCAATTACTTGTAAGACAATATGGTCCTCAGGTTACTCCTCCTTTGCTACAGTCCAATGTCTATATAGAGGGGCCCCAATGGAACTCATTTCCTTGGAAATAGGATTTCAGTTTTGCCTTGAATGACTGATAGTAGATATTCAATGGGTTAACAGGAACAGCTATATTCACACATGATCACATAAGAAACAGGATTATCACCTAACACAATGTTCTTGTATAAATGTTACCTTATTAACTGGAATAGCGTTCTTCACATTGAAATAAAATCCAAAATAAACCATATTGAAGACTCCATGTCGACCCAAAGTGGCAGTGAGTCCTTTGTTTAGACCTCTCAGTCCTATACCCCCTGTTTGGATGACGTGACGAGCCTGAGCGAAGGTGGATGGTTGCTGGAAGATAACACAGGGGTTATAGTTTAAGAAAATATCATGTCTTCTGTAACCTGAATAATACTGGATAATTGAGAAAATACTGTATGTAATGGTTACCCTAACCCCCAGGTCCATAAAGAGCATTCTGCTGGACCAGGTAAGTGAATAAATACTCCCGGATAACCCCTTTAAGAGGTGGGTTTTATAAGATGCTAGCCATCATGTTCATTACATCAAGACTAAAGGTCTTTTCCAAGATTAGAAAAACAAAGCTTTCTTCTTGGCTGAGCTCAATGAAAGTGAATGGGACCGAGTTAAACTAACAAAAAATAATAATAATAATAATAATAATCATATTACCACATAAAGTAACAATGAAACAGTAGAGCAAGAGTGCAAAGAACAACATCAAAAGTGTGTAAAATGAATAAGGCAAGTAACAGACCCACAAAGGGAAGAAAGCTACAATGAGACAATGATTCCTTATTAAAGATGACCAAAAACAAAATATTTGTCAAATGTGTTATCTGGGCTTTTATATAGGAATGATGGTAAGTTTTATTATTATATTATAATATAATATAATTTAATATAATATATATGTTTCTGTTATAATACAATACACAAGTGAAATTGTTCCAAAGAGTTAAATGACCTACTCAGCTTTGCTACATCTATAATTGCAATCACATTAACACACAGTATTATTGATCACTGGCTCTATCATTTTGACATTTGACAATTGATTACAAGTAAAGGCATAATCCAGGATCCAAGCAGTACACTCCTGTGGCCAGTGGTCATGTGCTGTGGACAGGTCACTAATTCAGCCCTGCAAAGATCTGGAAGGAAGGGCCAAAGCAGCAAAGCAGGGACAGCAGGGGATTAAGCAGGTAAGGCCCGGTTCACATCTGCTCATGGGCTTCCATTCAGGGAGTCCACTTGGGGACCCACCGAACAAAATCCAAATCTGTTACCTTAGGTAACCTGCAGACCCCATAGACTATAATGGGGTCCGTGTGGTTTCTGCACAAAAAATGCGGAGCGAAAAGTGCTGCTTGCGGAGAGGGGAACGTAATGACCCAAACACAGATATGAACCGAGCCTAAGTAAGACTTCTTTGGTTATTTTACGACCAGATATGTACATACATAAGATCAGATCAGAGGATGATGTCTATGGTCAGTCCTTCCCTATGAGGCTATCGTTGGGGGGCCCACCAGGTAACCATCTTTTGTTGATTTTGTTACCTAGAACATAAATCCTTTTCCTCCTTGACACTTGAAGGACGGGAGACGACAGAGGATCTGAAAGAATGACTGATGAAGGAATGTAGGACTCTAAAATCTAGACTGTCACTCATGAAGTGAAGATGAAGATAAATTTAGAGTTGAAAAGTGAAGACAATACAAAAATAGAGGATGAGACCTTCTAAGTGATTTCAGAGGTCACAGCTCCAATTGTCAGTTATGAACTGTTCCAGTTATTGTAATAAGACAGACTTCATGATGCATTGATGCTATCCACCATTGATTCTTCGGTTATTCGGTGCTTCTTCTACCTCCTATCACAATGGTATAATAAACATATTCTGCACTATGTGAGGTTACTTTCTTCTATACCGTACAGTTTGGTCTTGCCATTGTGTCCAACCTTCTTAGAACACACAACTTCTGCTGACTGGCACGGTGGAATAGTGAATGGGATTGGTCAAATCCCTCTTGGAACAAATCTACAAGCTCCACCCCCTAGACTTGTTTACAGATAAGCAAACCCTTTGAACTCATGTGAGTTGACTGTACATGTTATATATTAGCATCAGGAAACAAACATGGCCGAATGAGTACCTGGGATCAGTGGAGGAAGATAATAGTAGATGTTTGGTTTCGTACACTCTGGAAAGATTTTTTATATATCTGAATACTTCTTTATAAGGCTAGCCACAAAAACTCATTTATGACCAGAAATTTGTATATAAAATATATGGATTCTTACTTGGGCGTAGGCATCACGGTTAGCTTGCAGACTAACTTTCACAACTTCAAAAGGATTTACTACCACGGCTTCCGTTAACCCAGATCCAAGTCCGGCTATTGCAAAAACCTGCAAAACACATATATTTTATAAAGATGGTAAAAGTAACTGCAAATCCCTGGGCTTGTACTAAAATAATGTAAAAACTATAGAACATATACACCAAATACTGATGACTTATCCTAAGGATCACTATAGATATCACAGATATGCTACAATAGGGAGCAACAGGACGAGTATCATGGCAAATACATAGTAGCTTATGGTCAGAACGGTTGAACAACCCATGTATCAGCGGATTATTGAAATACTCACCCATGCAGGAGGCAATGACAATGGAGCGAGCAGCTTTTTGTACTGTTCAAAGGTGAAGAACTGAACGAAAGTAAACTATAGATCAGTCACTTATAGAGAATCTACTGAAATAATAGCAGAGAACTGACTATAGATATATTGCCAGCCAATAGCTTTTACCTGCAGCTGCATGAAAGTAGGAATAGATAGGTACAGGATGTAGGTTTTCATTCACTGACAGCAGTAAGGCATTGCTGTGTAGTGCATCATCATTTCTACTTAAAGGGGTTGTCCAGTTTCAGGAAATACAATGTTCTAATATACAGTCCTATGAAAAAGTTTGGGCACCCCTATTAATCTTAATCATTTTTAGTTCTAAATATTTTGGTGTTTATAACAGCCATTTCAGTTTGATATATCTAATAACTGATGGACACAGTAATATTTCAGGATTGAAATGAGGTTTATTGTACTAACAGAAAATGTGCAATATGCATTAAACCAAAATTTGACCGGTGCAAAAGTATGGGCACCTCAACAGAAAAGTGACATTAATATTTAGTAGATCCTCCTTTTGCAAAGATAACAGCCTCTAGTCGCTTCCTGTAGCTTTTAATCAGTTCCTGGATCCTGGATAAAGGTATTTTGGACAAACAATTCAAGTGCAGTTAAGTTAGATGGTCGCTGAGCATGGACAGCCCGCTTCAAATCATCCCACAGATGTTCAATGATATTCAGGTCTGGGGACTGGGATGGCCATTCCAGAACATTGTAATTGTTCCTCTGCATGAATGCCTGAGGATTTGGAGCGGTGTTTTGGATCATTGTCTTGCTGAAATATCCATCCCCGGCGTAACTTCAACTTCGTCACTGATTCTTGAACATTATTCTCAAGAATCTGCTGATACTGAGTGGAATCCATGCGACTCTCAACTTTAACAAGATTCCCGATGCCGGCATTGGCCACACAGCCCCAAAGCATGATGGAACCTCCACCAAATTTTACAGTGGGTAGCATGTGTTTTTCTTGGAATGCTGTTTCTTTTTGGACGCCATGCATAACGCCTTTTTTTATAACCAAACAACTCAATTTTTGTTTCCAAAATGAAGCTGCCTTGTCCAAATGTGCTTTTTCATACCTCAGGCAACTCTATTTGTGGCGTACGTGCAGAAACGGCTTCTTTCTCATCACTCTCCCATACAGCTTCTATTTGTGCAAAGTGCGCTGTATAGTTGACCGATGCACAGTGACACCATCTGCAGCAAGATGATGCTGCAGCTCTTTGGAGGTGGTCTGTGGATTGTCCTTGACTCTTCTCACCATTCTTCTTCTCTGCCTTTCTGATATTTTTCTTGGCCTGCCACTTCTGGGCTTAACAAGAACTGTCCCTGTGGTCTTCTATTTCCTTACTATGTTCCTCACAGTGGAAACTGACAGGTTAAATCTCTGAGACAACTTTTTGTATCCTTCCCCTGAACAACTATGTTGAACAATCTTTGTTTTCAGATCATTTGAGAGTTGTTTTGAGTAGCCCATGATGCCACTCTTCAGAGGAGATTCAAATAGGAGATCAACTTGCAATTGGCCACCTTAAATACCTTTTCTTATGATTGGATACACCTGGCTATGAAGTTCAAAGCTCACTGAGGTTACAAAACCAATTTTGTGCTTCAGTAAGTCAGTAAAAAGTAGTTAGGGGAATGCAAATCAATAAAATGATAAGGGTGTCCATACTTTTGCACCGGTCAAATTTTGGTTTAATGCATATTGCACATTTTCTGTTAGTACAATAAACCTAATTTCAATCCTGAAATATTACTGTGTCCATCAGTTATTAGATATATCAAACTGAAATGGCTGTTGCAAACACCAAAATATTTAGAACAAAAAATGATTAAGATTAATAGGGGTGCCCAAACTTTTTCATAGGACTGTATGTACTTTCTGTATTAATTCTTGATTTCATGGCTTTAGACAAGTAGGATTTAAAGGGGTTGTCCTCGACCCCATGTGTATTGGAGACTGATGACCAATCCATAGGATAGGTCATCAGTATCTGATTGGTGGGTCTGTTACCTGCACCCAACACTCATCAGATGATCTGGCTGCTAGAGGGAATACGGCCGGAAACAATCTACACCTATACAGTTGACTATTAGCACAGCTGCCTCTGGCTGTATAATGTACATACAGCTTCTGGCAGTTATATCAGCTAATCGGTGCAGGGTCTGGGTGTTGGATCCACCTATCAGATACTGATGACCCACCTTGTGTAGAGGCCATGAATATACAATATACATGGAGTCTAAGACAACCCCTTAAGGGAAGACTTTATAAAAAGCAACTGGTTACTTTTTATTAGAGAGCACATTACTTTTACTACAGATAGAGAAAGAGAGCGAGCGAGACTGCTCCGGAAATGTAACGCTTGCTCCGTGCTTGAGGTTGCTGGTAAAGGTTGTTTTGCTTTGGTATAATTATGTGCGATGAGTGACGGGCGGTCACGTGGGCACGAGAGTGCTGAGATATTCATACAAGAGAATATTCTAGATGTCACTATGTAAACATTGTGCACTTAAAGCTCATACAGTACTGAGATTTCTTCTAAAAGAAGCAATGCAGAGGTCAACCTCAGCCTGACACAAGCCATGGAAGCTAAAAGCGGGCCTCTGACTCCAAGGTGGCTTTATTGTAATAAGACTCGGAAAGATAATAAACTACATGAGACTTATGCCACAAATTATGTCAAAAAGTCAGAGTTTTAGTGACTGATCATAATGTATTAATTCAATGAGATGATCCTTGACTTATAGATATTTCCATATATCCTCAGGGCACACCATCAAAATTAGATGTGCGGGGTCCGACACTGGGTAGATTGGACTACAAGATAAAAGGGTGCAGAAAGTACGACTAGGTAAGTACCATTTTGTAGTATGTAAATGTAGGCAAGGGGGTTTACATTCACTGACTGCAATCTTATTTCTTGACAATGGTGAGGAATTGAAACAAATACAGTATATCACAGATGAAGGCTTGGGGCGTTTACATCATCTATCTGCCATCTGTTTAGTGGATCTGCTTAACCGATACAGTGAAAACCTATACAAACAATTGCCAATGGAAGGGAATTCATTTGCTATAGTTATACATAGGCTTCAATATTTAACAGACATACTATATATCACTCTATATCACTATAACAGACATACTATATACAGTATTGCTCTATATCACTATAACAGACATACTGTATATCGCTGCATATCGCTATACTAGACATACTGTATATTGCTCTATATCGCTATAACAGACATACTATATGTCACTCTATATCACTATAACAGACATACTATATATCGCTCTATATCACTATAACAGACATACGGTATACCGATCCATATCGCTATAACAGAAATACTGTATATCGCTCTATATCCCTATAACAGACATACAGTATATCGCTCTGTATCGCTATAACAGACATACTGTATATTATCCGGTATTGCTATAACAGACATACTGTATATCGCTCTATATTGCTATAACAGACACACTGTATATCGCTCTATATCGCTATAACAGACATGCTGTATATTGCTCTATATCGCTATAATAGGCATACAGTATATCGCTATAACAGACACACTGTATATCGCTCTATATCGCTATAAAAGACATACTTTATATCGTTGTCCGTTTTTTGTGCTGGACTGAATAACATACTCTACCATGCTTTTATTTCCAACAAAATAAATGGGCAGTAATATATTTTTAAGGGGTGTCCAGTTCTTTTTTATTGATGAGCTATCCTTAGTATAGTCCATCAATAAGAGATCATTGCAGGCCTGATACACAGGACCCCTGATGACCAGTTGTGTGAAGTGAGTTCCATGACCTCGTCACTATTTACACCACACAATGTCTTCCTCATAGCAGCCATGTAATGTACTTGTTGCCTTGTCCCATAGAAGTGACTGGGCTGAGGTTGTAAGTACATTACACGGTCGCTATGAAAAAGACAGCAGGTGATGCTAAGAGTGAATAGGTCATGCTAAGTTATACAGCTGATCAGTGGGGGTCCCATTTGCCCTGCTGATCTCTTATTGATGGCCTATTTTGGGGATAGTTTATTCATAAAAAAAGAATTGGACATCCCCTTTAACACTGATGCCCATCCATTGTAATTTACTACATTAATACATTTCCATTTACAAAAAAAAAAAAAATGGTGACAGTCTGGTACAGTTGTTTAAAAGGGAATTGAAAGCCAAATCCTACTGTCAAATTCTGTCACTTCCCCATTCAGTAACAACATGCTAGCGTCTAGAAAGCAAAATATATCACACGTAGGAGGGCCTGTGTGCATGTCAGAGCCATGTGTAAGGAGCGTGTGTGGCCGGGCACATAGACTGTATAGTTCCTTAGTACAGAGCCTTACATTATACTCATATCTTATAGTATCTGCTCAGACATGCAACTTTCATTTAAAGGGATCCTATTAGAGATGAGAGAGTAGTATTCGAAACGGCCGTTTCGAATAGCACGCACCCATAGGAATAAATGGAAGCGGCCGGCTACATCCATTTACTCCTATGGGTACTTGCTCATCTTTAGATCCTATCATTGGATATCCATTTTTTTTTTACAAACATGTAGGAATAGCCTGGAAGAGGAGAGTTCCCCTAAGCAGAGAGACTTTGATCTATAGTAGGGTTGAGCAGATCGAGATCAGAAAAGATTGGATTCTGATCGGCGATCAAGTAAATTTCACGATCGCGATTGGAATTCCGATCCCGATCTTTTCCAGCGGGATCGAGGTCAGAGGTTATCTCAAGATCGGCTGAATCCTAAAAGTGACTTTTCCCATACAGACGCATTGACTAGGGTTGAGTGATCGGGATCAGAAAAGATCGGATTCCGACCAGCAATCGAGCAAATCTCACGATCGCGATCGGCTGGAAAATTATTGGAAATCAGATTTTAAAATCGATCCTGAAATCCCAAGATCGGCTCAACCCCAGAGACAGTTTTCTTTCACAACACAGCTGGGTTGTCAGGAATTACTATCCAGGCTTCTCCTGACAGAAATTGCACTTGCCTGACTGGCACTCCATTCACGTCTTTGTGGCTGTGGCAGCGTTACAGTCCTGGAAACCCCATAGAAGTGAATGGAGAACTGTTCACGTAATTGCACTGGCTGTACATTCAGAAGGAGGCTTTCGGTGGACCTATGGTCAATGGACTTCATTGTAATTTAATCTGCTTGTGTACCTGTTAGAGTAGCACTGACAACACTTACATAAGTAAAAATTCTTTGGACTTTATCAATTCTCGTAATTATTTCTACAAGATATATCTAGCCATAACAATGGGGTAGAGCAAAAGCATCTTTCATCTACCGAGGCACATTTCCTTACAAATATGCCAATATGCCTTGAGATCTACAAGATGAAACAGAGACATCACTCCAAGCATCCAGTTCAGCTACCAATGGTACTTTATTCATACCACCATATTCTCACAGACAAAGGTAAGCAATAGAGATGAGCGAACACTGTTCGGATCAGCCGATCCGAACAGCACGCACCCATAGAAATGAATGGAAGCACCTGTGACGCTGACTTTGCCGTCGTCCGACGTCACAGGTGCTTCCATTCATTTCTATGGGTGCGTGCTGTTCGGATCGGCTGATCCGAACAGTGTTCGCTCATCTCTAGTAAGCAGTGTTTTGGGTGTGTCAACATCCATCTCCAGGACTGATACGCGGGAAGCATCATCTACCATTGTCTATTAAAATGGAGGAGTGAATAAAAAACCATGCATTAAGCCAATGAAACCTTGAAGTTCTGTCTCTGCTTCCTATTTTACATGAAAGGACCTGAGATGTGCACCAGATCTTGAAGAAATGTTGATGTCCAGTCACTTGAGAACTTGTTCTCCCTTGAGCAACTGCATTGGCAAATAAGGAGGTGGGGGATTGGCCCAAGGTTAATGCCAAAGGTCTAGAGAAAACAAAGGGCAGGTCCTTCCTTCTCTAGTGGCAAAGCCCAGCACCATAATGGAGGACTCATTTTAGTCTTCGCGATTGGACCTTTTAAGATTGATATACACTAGTGAAGAAAGTATAAGAAATAAAAGGAATGTATCATCCCTTTTGATTTATTAAAACCACATATCATTTTTTTCTAATCTGTTTTATTCCTTTTTCTGTATATGATTATGGGGGCCGCCATCTTGCTGTAGCTTCTCCTCAGCTCTGTTAACAGCAATTAGTAATTTGCTTTACAGCACAGCCATGGTCATAGATGGGGTTGAGCCAATCTTGAGATTTCAGGATCGATTTTAAAATCCAATTTCCGATCGTGAAATTTGTTCGATCGCCGATCGGAATCCGATCTTTTCCAATCCCGATTGCTCAACCCTAGTCAATGCTTCTCAATGGGAAAAGTCACTTTTAGGCTTGAGCCGATCTTAAAATTTCAAAATCCAATTTCCGGTCATTTTCCAGCCGATCCCGAAATTTGCTCGATCGCCGATCGGAATCCGATCTTTTCTGATTCCGATTGCTCAAGCCTAGTCATAGGCACCAACAGACTGGACTCAATTCATTGAGGTCCATGGGAGAGTTTTCTACATGCAGGGAGAAGGAGTAGAAGCTGTGACATCTTCTATTATCAGTAGCAGATGTAATGATAAGTCAGTGATGTTATTAATATTGTTATGTTATCTTCTATTGCAAACCCCTACAAAATTATCAAGTGTCAGTCTATTACTAAGCTTAGTGGCAGAGTGAAAATTGCAGGTTATTGTACTTTTTAAAAATACAATATCGATAGTGACGTGGAAAATGTAAAATAATAAATAAAAATTCTTAAAAATATTTATTTAACATAAAAAACTTTGTTTAAAAATGATGTAATTTTCTGGTGGCTCATTACACCTGCAATATTGGGTTGTATAGGGTTAAGCCATTTTTTTTTCTTTATTGCAGACAAAGGTTGTAGCCTGCAGACACTTCTCCAGACCTCTCTGTGCCGAGGGCCGAGCTGCCAAAAGTTCTGATTTGCTTCCCATGGTAATTCCAACGTTATGTAAATAGCGCAGGTAAAGCAAAGCTTTGCATGACATGTAAATAGAGAATTTGTTTTACAGAACAGGGGACGATTTTCTAGTTTCCTTTTCATCGAACAAACGTCTCTGATGATTTTGGTCAGAGGTCAAGTCCCCAGTTAGCTGACAGGAGCTAGACGTTTAACCCTTTCTCCACAAGCCGAGAGGCACTTGTAGGCGTCATGTGGCAAATAAAGCTTTATGATATTGAACACTTAGAGACGTGACATTACATACAGTGTAACGTTATGATGAATAGAATTCTAGGAGTCACTGATCAAAACATAGCAATGCAGCAGAGGGACTTACCTTAACTGCTCGTTTCGGGGTCTCGGCCAAGATAGGGGGCAGAATTCCTTTATAGAAGCCAAACAACCTACACAATGATAAACAGACATCATATATACGAAACAGCTGTCATCTATGTCTCAGTAGTATTCCTAATTCTCACACACACACACACACACACACACACATATATATATATATATATATATATATATATATATTCCTAATATGACCTAGAATCAGAATGACACATAATCTACCCTTAAATCTCTTAACTCTAGTGTGAAACTTGTGTCAGGGACTCTGATGGTCCATGTAGGTGTATACACTATATATATAGTGAGAAGGTGACAGGCAGAGTGCTGGAGTCCCAGTATATCTCACCCAGATTTCTACCTTATGTGTGGTCCAGGGAGAGTCTTGAATGGGCCTGGTTCTGGGTCCTGGTCTTGTTACTGGGCCATAAAAGGTTGCAGAGCCTGCACTTTAGGGAGGAGAGGAAGTGCCTGGGTCTGATCAGACACTGTGAGTCTGCTAAGATTGTACTGTCCTCTTTTTGGTTGTGACTGTTAGTAATCCCCACATACAGTTAGTATTTATTGTTAGTTAGTCGCTCAGACGAGCAGGATTTTGTTTCACGCTGTTTTGCCTGAAGTTAAGGCTGTCTTTTATTTTGCCGATTTGTGTGCCTGACGTGAAAGTTTATTTATGTTGCTGTTATTTTTAAAATAAACCTGTTTGCTATAGTTTTGTGTCCCTGTCTCTAACTGATTGGGTCTGTACCAATGCTGTTACCGAGCTACCTTCCCTATTGTATTTAAGGATCTGGACTAGATACCGTGTGGTGTATCAAAAGGTGTTTACTGTACCTATAATAGTGCTCTTTGTAAGGCTATGGTGGACACTTTTCCTTCACGTTTTCCTCCGTGTGAATGGACCCTAAAGGAAATGAAATACTCCCAGTCTATGCCAGTCACTCCACTGGTCGCCTATTCACCATAGAATGCAATATAAATGTATCACCCTCATCCACAAAGCTCTCCACACAGTTACAGCTCAGTACATCTCCTCCTTCATCTCTGTCTACTGCTATACATGTTCTTTCCATACTGCTAACGATCTAAGACTAACATCCTTCATAATCAGAACCTAATACTGTCATCTCCAAGACTTCTCCTGTGTTGCACTAGTTCTCTGGAACACTCTACCCTGGGCAATCAGTTTGCCAGTCAACCTTCACAGCATAGCCTAAAAACACAACTATTCAGGCAGGACTATCATGTTTCCTAACCTAAAGACTTCTGTACTTACGCTCCCCAAATTAACCCTACAGGGCATGAAGCCTTTAAATGCAACCCTTATGCCCTGGTACTTTGGTTCTGTACATAAAAGGACACTGATTGGTGAATGTCTCACATAGATTTATTCATTTATGTTAGGTTATTCATTTCCATTACTTTATCTTATAAAAATGGCAGGGTCACTGTACATATTGTGTGGATCACTCACTCCCATCATGTGAACAAATTTGTTACTCTGTAATGTCTGCTTTTGTCTGTTCATGTACACTCTGATTTGTAGAATTCTGAAGAATATCTTGCCGCTGTATAAATAAAAATGTCTCTTATTATTACCATTATTATTACTATTGTTATTATTATGTAACAGGCACAAATCTATGGAGTCAAGTAATAAAATATGGGGTCGGTCTGGAGATCTGGCAGTCGTCCATTCCCTCCATTGCTCGATTCCAGTTCCTCGTATCTGTTTATTTATTACAAGCTGTTATGACTAAAATAATAAAAAGTGAGCAATGAGATGAAAGACATTACTATTTTTACTTCATATTGTTTATTACTTGGCACTTGGGTGATTTTTAAAGTTATCTGGATTGGGAGGGAAAGATAAGACTGAAAAATAGATTTTCAGCAATAGCTTGTGTCTAGATAGATCAGATAGACGAGTATTATCAGGAGAGGGAGGGGGATCGTTCCTCCCGGCTCCACAGCACAGCGCGATTGGCGCCGCGAGGCAGAAGGACGTCTCTGGCTAATGGTCAGAAACGCCCTTCTGACCATAGAAGAGCTACGGTACCGGGCCGTAAGCTCTTCACACCGGGCACAGATTGGGAAAGCCGACAGTGCGCTGAATTCAGCGCACTGTCAGCTTTCTGGCAGTATATAACACTGCCTGTGCCCGGATATGGTGAAAGGTCCTCTTTAAAGGGGTTGTCCCATTAGAGACATCTCCTGTCCACATGTGGCCACCAGGGTATAAAAGAGATGCACCTTTGGTGTACGGGACGTTCTTGTGCTAAAGAAGCACAACATAGTGCCTTTTGTGCATTGTCCTTATTACAATATATATATATATATATATATATATATATATTCTATACTAGCTTCTGCCCGCAACTTCGTCTGCGTGTTCTTGGCATCGATGATCCGCCTATATTCAGCAAATTGCTGCCATCGATGGTTCGCCTGCTCTGGCATTTCGGCAGCTCTCAAGCTGTCCTGCTGCTGAACTTGTTCCTCATATCGTTCCTGTGATTGTTCCTGCCATATAATGAGCGTGTTGTTGGCGTTGATGATCCGTCTGCGACATTTTGACAGCTGTCATGCTGGCCTGCCGCTGAACTCGTTCCTCGAGCTGTGCCTGTGATTGTTCTGGCATCTCAGCAGCTCACTGGGATGCCATATAATGAGTGTGTTGTTGGTGTCGACGATCCACCTGCTCCGGCATTTCGGCAGCTCTCAAGCTGGCCTGCCACTGAACTTGTTCCTCACACCATGCCTGTGATTGTTCTGGGATCTCAGCAGCTCACTAGGATACCATATAATTTTGAGGGCCATTACATTACATGTGGGGGCACTGCGGAAAGTCATTATATTACATGTGGGGTGCCACTCAGTTGGAATGATTCCTCACTAGGGGATAAATAATGTTTAAAACTCTACAGGAGCGCACTCGAAGTCTGGCGTGAGATGCAGCTCTGCCACTTTGTAAACTCCCTCCCAGCCCTCACGGACTTTAGGACTGTACACACGCTCTTGGAGCACCTCTGCATTGGCGATTCTCTCCTGCACTATTCCCTCTCTGTTATTAACCACCTCCTGAGTGAACCTCCATCTGAGGCGCTCCCCCATTTCATGTCGACCTATTTTAAAATCCTATCTTGGTGGTACCGGGGTCCCACAAAATTGCATGCGCTCTTTCCACAGGTTGTTCCAACATACTGGAGATGTGGATTGGAGGAAAGCACCATGCTCCATGTCTTTTGGTCCTGTGCTGACTTCTTCCTGTTTTGGGATGGTGTTAAGAGGATCATCTTGCAGATTACTGAAACGTCCCACCACTTGGTCCCTGCTCTGTTCCTTCTCCATCGCTGCAAGTCTCTGGTGCAAACTTATAAGTGCTCCTTGCCCTGTTTCCTGGTCTTCACGGCTTGGGCATGCATCCTGCAATTCTGGAAGTGAGTGGAACCGCCTTCTGCTCTAACGCTCTGGAGAGTACCTGTCGCTTCTTGGTTCTGAATCTCCTTCACAGGCTTAAACTATGACACCCTGTGTCCTCTAACTAATGCTCTCTTTAATATCTGTGTCCTCCTCATACACCTCTGCCATACACCATCTGGTGATGTATCACCTCTATCGCTAGGGGCCAGGCCCACAAGGCCCTTTGGGTCTATATACAGACTTTTCTGCTGGGATTATTCCCTTCATTTTCTCTCTCCCTTCTTGAACCCCCCCTTTTTTCTTCTTCTTCTTCTTGCCCCTTCTCCTCTTTCTTCTTCCCTCCTCTTTTCCCTTTTCTTCTTCCCTCCTCTTTTCCCTTTTCTTCTTCCTCATTCTGTTCTTGGTGTTGTCTACTCTTTCCTTTGCTGCCATTTTGGGTTTTTTTAAATTAATTTTGTTACATGTTTTTGTTGATCTTGCTCTTCATATTTTTGTGAAATTCAATAAAATCTTTTGAATTGCAAAAAAACAAACAAAAAAAAAACGGGAGAAAACTAAAAGCCAAAGAACGTCACGGCCAGGAACAAACAGCTCTTCTGCCTGTCCCATCTATCACAGCATCTGACAGTGAAGCATCCTGTGCGCTACCTGTGAAAGAACGGCCAGCCGCACCTTCCTGGCCACACTTCTATACTGGCCTGACAGCCAAATATATGATTTTCTTTATTTTCTTAAAAGCGTCCCCTTCTCCTTATATAATGTAGGTGAATGTGCAGGATATGGGCCTGCAAGAATAAAGCATCAGTAACCTGAACTAATATAAACAGCAGCCGTAAAATGGCAGAGGCCCATTAGAGATGGGATCTGAGAAAAGATGGGCATCAGAGCATTACTGAGCAAACAACACACCTGAGAAGAGGGCCTTTCTCCCTTTCAGATGCCCCTCCCCCCTCGTATATCTGTCATCGGGGCCGGACAGCAGTGAAATAAATGAACTCTTACCCACACAGCTGTGCACTGAGATCGCACACCGACTCTGCATTATATTACTAGATGTCTTTTAACAACAATATTAAATAAATATATATATATCCTATTCAGTGGCGTAACTAGGAATGGCGGGGCCCCGTGGCGAACTTTTGACATGGGGCCCCCCCGACACCGAAGATCTCGACCGAGTCCCTCCTACGCATTCCTGCGCGCTCTATTATGTCCCATAGTGGCCCCTGCACACAGTATTATGTCCCTTAGTGGCCCCTGCACACAGTATTATGTCCCTTAGTGGCCCCTGCACACAGTATTATACCCAATAGTGGCCCCTGCACACAGTATTATGTCCCTTAGTGGCCCCTACAGGACTAAATACTGTCACCGCTGACCGCTATACCAGGACAAATTGTGGATAAAAAAAAATCTGGTCCTGTGCATTACAATTTAGTAACTTCATGCGCCTCATATTAATAACAGTTAACCCTATCATGTCCCTCACATTAAGCCTTGTGTACCTCACATAAGAGTTACTGATATGTGAGAGACATGGAGGTAATAATAAAGTATCTTCATTACTATTACCCCCAAATGTCTCACATATCAGTAACTCTTATGGTGAGGCAAACAGGGGTTAATGTGAGGGAGATGATGGGGTTAACTGCTATTACTATGAGGCACATGGAGTTACTAAAACACAAGTAATCCCCCCAAATGCCTGATAGTAATAAGTATAGTAACCCCAGTACATACCTGTGTATCTTCAGTTTCATTTTCCTGGAGCAGCTTCTTCCTCTTCTCTTCTGTGCAGGACGGCAGGGATAAGCCCCGCCTCCTCCTCTCATTGGTGGGCAGAGGAAAGCAGAGAAAGGGAGGGGGGAGAGAGGGGGAACGTCCTGCAGCGCTGACAGGAGCCAGACCTGCTGCTCCTGTGTCTCAGCCGTTGCTGCAGCTTCGGGGCCCCCTGTTGGTGGAAAGTATTCCACCAACAGGGGGCCCCGATCATTATACTCGGGGGTCCGAAAAGACCTCCGAGCATAATGATAGCAGCGGTAGCAGCTGTCACCGGGCCCCTAATGTCCCGGGCCCTGTGGCAGCTGCTACCGCTGCTATGGTGGTAGTTACGCCACTGATCCTATTAATATTATAAAGGTGAAAGTTTGTGAGTTTGGATGTTTGTGGGTTTGTGTGTTTGGATGTTTAGATGTTTGTTCCTCAATCACGCAAAACCCGCTCGACCGATTTGGCTGAAATTTTCCACAAACATAGTCACTACACTCGATTGCGCAATAGGCTACTTTTCGTCACAATAGCGCACATACGTTTTTCCCAGGACCCCCACAAAACCCAAACTCACACCACCATCTCTGCAATCTCACACACTTTGGACCATAGCAAGCCACAAAATTCATATTACCCTCTACAGCAGAGGTCAGCAACCCCTGGCACACGTGCCAAGAGTGGCACTCCTGCCATATTTCACTGGCACACCAGCAGCACAGGACCTGCAAGAGTTAAATGAAGTCCGAGTCTCTTCAGTGGGCTGCTAGAGCTGAGGGATAAGGACACTCCCCTTTGAGAGGGGTGCAGGAAACCCAGGGGGTGGAGCTTAATCGCTCAGGTCTCTGCCTGCTATAGTGGTCTGCATCCTGCAAACATTCCCAGAGGAGGAGAGGAAGCTGCTAGCAAAGTGAAACTGAAAAACACACAGGTACATAGGATTACTGTTCTCATTAATGTCAGGCATTTGGGGTTATTAGTTTAGTCTTAGTAACTCCATGTGCCTCACATTAATAGGAATAAACCCCATCATGTCCCTCATATTAACCCCTGTGTTCCTCACATTAATAGGAATAAACCCCACCATGTCCCTCATATTAACCCGTGTGCCTCATATAAAGGTTACTAATATGTGAGGCATATGGAGGTAATAATAAAAGACCTCAATAATGAAGATACTTAATTATTACCTCCAAGTCTCTCATATATCAGTAACTCTTACACAAGGGTTAATGTGAGGGACATGATGGGGTTAATTGCTATTAATAAGAGGCACATGGAGTTACTGAACTGTCATGCACAGGGACAGACTTTATGTTGCTTGCTCAAGAGTATCCTGTGCCCAAAATGTACATGTACTGGCGGAAAATAACAAATCATACAATGTCGTATATCGAAGTATATTCACTTGAAATACCTCTGTCCCAAAGTCACTATGTACAGTTTATACCAACACCGTATAGCAGCTGAAATACAAATTACATTCATCACAAAAGTCTCACGTATTCTCAGAATTACAGCAAAAACAAGATACAAAGTTACATTTCATATCCCATACCTTATACAGAGTACGAAAACCTTACCCGCGCCTGTATATACCCACTTTCACAATCACCGCAGACGAAGTCGCGGGTACCAGCTAGTATATATATATATATATATATATATATATATATATATATATATATATTGTATGTGTATATAGTAAATGTCTCCCAACCCCTATTCTCGCCTGATGTCATGACCAGTGTGAATGGGTTGATGACCTAATCTACTATGCTATTTCATACCTGTTTTTCAGATAAGCTGACATAAAGCAAGACCCAAAGGACACTCTTTTCTCCCAAATACACTGCGCAAAAAAATAAAGGGAACACTTAAGCAACACAAAGTAATTCCAAGCAACCCTGATTGACAATCAATTTCACATGCTGTTGAGCACACCACACCTGTCTGTTTTCACCTTCATTTCCCTCTGCTCCTCTAATAGTTTCATTTAGTCTTGCCCTGTGATTGACAGCCTGCCTTCCTATCAGGTCCAGGGCGGTTTCATCCTCCCTATTTATGCTTGGCTCACATTCACACTGGTGCTTGCTATTGCCTTGTGCGTGCTGGCTTTCCTCTTGCTGTTCATTCTTGTATTCTGATTCTTGACCTCTGGCTTTCCCTATTGACTACTCTTTTGGATATCGATTTTGACACTGCATCACTTGACTGTTACTGACCGCTGGCTAGCTGACCTCCCTTGTTGTTGCCTTTTCTGCATTTTGAGTGTCATGTATTTAGGAAGGGTTTTGTCGTCCAGTTGTGGCCTATTACCTAGGATAAGACCGGCAAGCAGGAAGGGACAGTGGGGGGTTTCAGACCAGGGATCACTGTCTCTTGTGCCTCTTCCTCCAGGGTTCATCTACAGCACTGGGGAACTGCTGTCTGGAACTTCTGTAACAGGCGCCCTGTGCTCTTCACAGATGAAAGCAGGTTCACACTGAGCACATGTGACAGACGTGACAGAATCTGGAGACGCCGTGGAGAGCGATCTGCTGCCTGCAACATCCTTCAGCATGACCTGTTTGGCAGTGGGTCAGTAATGGTGTGGGGTGGCATTTCTTTGGAGGGCTGCACAGCCCTCCATGTGCTCGCCAGAGGTAGCCTGACTGCCATTAGGTACTGAGATGAGATCCTCAGACCCCTTGAGAGACCATATGCTGGTGCGGTTGGCCCTGGGTTCCTCCTAATGCAGGACAATGCCAGACCTCATGTGGCTGGAGTGTGTCAGCAGTTCCTGCAAGATGAAGGCATTGAAGCTATGGACTGGCCCGCCCGTTCCCCAGACCTGTATGTGATTGCGCACATCTGGGACATCATGTCTCGCTCCATTCACCAACGTCACATTGCACCACAGACTGTCCAGGAGTTGGAAGATGCTTTAGTCCAGTTCTGGGAGGAGATCCCTCAGGAGACCATCCACAACCTCATCAGGTGCATCAGGGAGGCCATACAGGCACATGGAGGCCACACACACTCCTGAGCCTCATTTTCACATGTTTTAAGGACATTACATCAAAGTTGGATCAGCCTGTAGAAGAGGCTACAGAACTCAGGAGCCCTCTGTTGATGATGTCATGTTCATCAGTCACTTGGTACAGAAACAGTTCTGTCCCATTCAAGTGAAGGGGCTGAGCTGCATCACCAAGCACAGCCCCTATACCAAAGTGCTGTAGGGATCCTGTGTGTTGGGTACCTATCAATCACATACTAACAACTTATCCTAAGAATAGGTCTTCAATATGAGGGTCCATTCACATGGAGGAAAATGGTGAGGAATTTGGTGTGGAATTTTCTGCTAGCAGAAAAAGGAATCCATTGAAGTCAATAGGAGGCTTTTTTTCAGCGCTGAAATTCCACACTAAATTCCTCACCATTTTCCTCTGTGTCACTGGACCCAAAAAGTCCTGGACAGCTCCTTTAAGACCTGCTTTCTTTTTAGTAATTGTTGTAATGGCACATTTTTCTATGCATTTCAGCTGTAAGCCATGGCCATTAAATTGTAAAGCTAACATGCAGTACCATGCATGGTAACAATATACTTTAAAAGTAAACCAAGTCTTATTCAGACTTTATAAAGGTGTTAAGTGCAGATTAGAGATGAGCGAGTAGTATTCGATCGAGTAGGTATTCAATCAAATACTATGGTATTCGAAATACTCGTACTCAATGGAATACTACTAGCTATTCACAGTAAAGATTCGATTCAGAACCAGCGTTGATTGGCCGAATGCTATACAGTGTATAGCATTCGGCCAGTCAAAGCTGGTTCTGCAGGACGAGTAAAAGCAAAGTGGAAGGAGTAGGACTCAGCGCGGGGAGAATGATAGATCCGCAGGATAGTATTGCAGCATCCCTCCTGCAGAACCAGCGTTGATTGGCTGAATCCTATACAGTGTACAGCATTCAGCTAATCAACGCTGGCTCTGCAGGAGGCTCGTCTTTGATGAGGCGGAGTCTTAGATCGGACCACAATGAAGACTGCTGCGGTCCGATCTTAGACTCCGCCTTGTCAAAGACAAGCCTCCAGCAGAACCAGCGTTGATTGGCCGAATGCTGTACTCTGTATAGCATTCGGCCAATCAACACTGGTCAATGCATTCCTATGAGAAAAAGTCAGCTCCAGCATAACGCAAGCTGCCAGCTCTCCCGACTAGCATATAATGGGCTGCTACGATGTGTTTGCACATAAACTACCCAAGTCTTGCGACCTTGCCAGCCAGAGATACATGCAAGAGTACGGTCAATGCATTCCTATGTGAAAAAGTCAGCTCCCGCATTATTAGTTGAGTAATACAGGGACTTGGGTATGTTAGATGCCCCCAGACATGCTTCCCCTGCTGTCCCAGTTGCATTCCAGAGGTGTTGGCATCATTTGCTAAGGTATCGTTGTGGACTTGGTGACTCTCCTTAGTCGAATAGTGGTTTTCTCTGAAAGGAGCATTTTTCCCCATAGACTATAATGGAATTCGATCGAATAGACGAATATTGAGGGACTATTTGAATCGAATATCGAATATTTCACTACTCGCTCATCTCTGGTGCAGATGGTGCTTTACTGTTCTCACTTTAAGGTCCTTGTAAAGAGAACAGTATATAGGAAATATTTAGGGAA
The DNA here is from genome assembly GCF_031893055.1 of Leptodactylus fuscus. NCBI lineage: Eukaryota > Metazoa > Chordata > Amphibia > Anura > Leptodactylidae > Leptodactylus > Leptodactylus fuscus. The sequence continues at coordinate 116,460,638 of NC_134271.1, read as the reverse complement.
AAATATGTGCATTGGCATAACCTTCCCCGTTCCATTATGACATGAAACGTTGTGATTCCTGGTAGGATTGTGACCTTGTGCCTTCTCCAGATGCACCACTTCTAGAAGCTGACCTCTTGTGAATGGCATCGGCAGGGCACAATCATGGTAACCACCGCCTAGATCCCTTCATCCTCATGTCACAGCTATCTATCCACAGCCATGCCCATATCCCATTACGTAACGCTTCCCCTCCTCTGGGCTGTTGACATACAATAAATCTCGTGCTCCCGGCTTTACCTGCATTAGAAGTATTTGCTTTCTTTCAGAAAAAAAGAACAAATGCTTCTGTTGAAAATCTGGCAATGGAGATGGCAGCTTCCTGCTAATGTATTTCTGTTGCCAGATCAGAGAGCTGTGAGGGCAGAGCTGGGTATGGGTCTGGCATCCTGCCAATGTAGGGGAGCAAATTCATTAACTCCTACATGGAATAATTGATATAGTCGCTATTTTCTCACCTCTTCATGTTATCACATTCTAATGTCACGATCACTTCTGGCCAAAGACTTATAGTGTGGACTGGCATGTATATGGGGGCTGCCATCTTGCCTCTTCTCTGTTAACAGCATTTAGTGATATGCTTTACAGCAGTCTCATGGCCATGGATTGAATTAGTCTGGAGATATCTCGTTGAGGTCTATGGGAGAGTTTTCTAGACATGATCAGTGGGTGAGAGAGAGAGTAGATAAGCTTTGACAACATCTATTATCAATAATATTTGGGTCAGTGGTGTGATCTATAGAGTGTTATTGTCTGTGATATAAATGAGGAGACTGCAAAGAAAGCCCAGCGGAATTGACAAGTGTCAGTTTATTATTACACTTAGTGGCCAGAGTCAAAATTACAGGAAAGACTTTAATGGGGTCCGCCAAGTGTCCGCACCAAAAAATGCTGAGAAAAGCGCTGCTTGCAGGACACATTTTTCAAGCGGAACGGGGAATGGAATCCCCAAATGGAAAACAAGGTGCAGGTGTGAACCTAGCTTAAAGGGGTATTCCCACGTCGCATACTCACCAGTCTTCATTGCTGTAAAATCTTCTGTCTTCCTGCTTTGTTGCGTCATTGGTGGGCGGGGTTACATATGCAAAGCCAGCGGTGAGATGCCGCCGGCCCTGCGTGCACGCTCATAGATGGTGAGACCAGTCTAGCCTTCACAATGTAATACAGACCCGGCATCCGTTGTAATAGAGAGGCGGATGCCGGGGAGTGTTAGACGCCGGCACAAGTGCCTGCAATATCGCTATGCTTCTGCTTCCGCTGCTGGCTTCATGCAGGGCAGGAGCATAGCGATGTTGCCAGAGTCTAACCCTCCCCAGCATCCGCCTCTCTATTACAGCGGATGGCGGGTCTGTATTGGCGGCCCCTTCCCCCCAAAGTACAAACTACCCCCCCCCCTCCAGGCTTGCTCCCGTGCACTTAGCCCTTCCTCCCTCCCCCCTGAGAGCAGCAGATACATCACTTGACTTATGACTAGAGATGAGCGAACACTAAAATGTTCGAGGTTCGAAATTCGATTCGAACAGCCGCTCAATGTTCGTGTGTTCGAACGGGTTTCGAACCCCATTATAGTCTATGGGGAACAGATACTCGTTAAGGGGGAAACCCAAATCCGTGTCTGGAGGGTCACCAAGTCCACTATGACACCCCAGGAAATGATGCCAACACCTCTGGAATGACACTGGGACAGCAGGGGAAGCATGTCTGGGGGCATCTAACATACCAAAGACCCTCTATTACCCCAACATCACAGCCTAACAACTACACACTTTACACACTCAATACCACCTCTCTGACAGTAGGAAAACACCTTGAAACATGTGTATTTGGCACTTGCAGTGAGGAGAGCTTGTCACCAGCAGTGAATTTGGCCCTTGTAGTAAGTTGAGGTTGGCACCAACATTTGTTTTGAAAATCAGGGTGAATTGAGCCTCTAACGAGCAGAGTTTGGGCAAATTCATGGTGGAGGGAGCCTCTAAAAACCCCAGTTTGGACCAATTCATGGTGGAGGGAGCCTCTAAAAACCCCAGTTTGGACCAATTCATGGTGGAGGGAGCCTCTAAAAACCCCAGTTTGGACCAATTCATGATGGAGGGAGCCTCTAAACAGCCCAGTTTGGGCAAATTCATGGTGGAGGGAGCCTCTAAAAACCCCAGTTTAGACCAATTCATGGTGGAGGGAGCCTCTAAAAACCCCAGTTTGGACCAATTCATGGTGGAGGGAGCCTCTAAACAGCCCAGTTTGGGCAAATTCATGGTGGAGGGAGCCTCTAAACAGCCCAGTTTGGGCAAATTCATGGTGGAGGGAGCCTCTAAAAACCCCAGTTTGGACCAATTCATGGTGGAGGGAGCCTCTAAAAACCCCAGTATGGACCAATTCATGATGGAGGGAGGCTCTAAACAGCCCAGTTTGGGCAAATTCATGGTGGAGGGAGCCTCTAAAAACCTCCAGTTTGGACCAATTCATGGTGGAGGGAGCCTCTAAAAACCCCAGTTTGGACCAATTCATGGTGGAGGGAGCCTCTAAACAGCCCAGTTTGGACCAATTCATGGTGGAGGGAGCCTCTAAAAACCCCAGTTTGGACCAATTCATGGTGGAGGGAGCCTCTAAACAGCCCAGTTTGGGAAAATTCATGGTGGAGGGAGCCTCTAAACAGCCCAGTTTGGGCAAATTCATGGTGGAGGGAGCCTCTAAAAACCCCAGTTTGGACCAATTCATGGTGGAGGGAGCCTCTAAAAACCCCAGTTTGAACCAATTCATGGTGGAGGGAGCCTATAAACAGCCCAGTTTGGACCAATTCATGGTGGAGGGAGCCTCTAAAAACCCCAGTTTGGACCAATTCATGGTGGAGGGAGCCTCTAAACAGCCCAGTTTGGGCAAATTCATGGTGGAGGGAGCCTCTAAAAACCCCAGTTTGGACCAATTCATGGTGGAGGGAGCCTCTAAAAACCCCAGTTTGGACCAATTCATGGTGGAGGGAGCCTCTAAAAACCCCAGTTTGGACCAATTCATGATGGAGGGAGCCTCTAAACAGCCCAGTTTGGGCAAATTCATGGTGGAGGGAGCCTCTAAAAACCCCAGTTTAGACCAATTCATGGTGGAGGGAGCCTCTAAAAACCCCAGTTTGGACCAATTCATGGTGGAGGGAGCCTCTAAACAGCCCAGTTTGGGCAAATTCATGGTGGAGGGAGCCTCTAAACAGCCCAGTTTGGGCAAATTCATGGTGGAGGGAGCCTCTAAAAACCCCAGTTTGGACCAATTCATGGTGGAGGGAGCCTCTAAAAACCCCAGTATGGACCAATTCATGATGGAGGGAGGCTCTAAACAGCCCAGTTTGGGCAAATTCATGGTGGAGGGAGCCTCTAAAAACCTCCAGTTTGGACCAATTCATGGTGGAGGGAGCCTCTAAAAACCCCAGTTTGGACCAATTCATGGTGGAGGGAGCCTCTAAACAGCCCAGTTTGGACCAATTCATGGTGGAGGGAGCCTCTAAAAACCCCAGTTTGGACCAATTCATGGTGGAGGGAGCCTCTAAACAGCCCAGTTTGGGAAAATTCATGGTGGAGGGAGCCTCTAAACAGCCCAGTTTGGGCAAATTCATGGTGGAGGGAGCCTCTAAAAACCCCAGTTTGGACCAATTCATGGTGGAGGGAGCCTCTAAAAACCCCAGTTTGAACCAATTCATGGTGGAGGGAGCCTATAAACAGCCCAGTTTGGACCAATTCATGGTGGAGGGAGCCTCTAAAAACCCCAGTTTGGACCAATTCATGGTGGAGGGAGCCTCTAAACAGCCCAGTTTGGGCAAATTCATGGTGGAGGGAGCCTCTAAAAACCCCAGTTTGGACCAATTCATGGTGGAGGGAGCCTCTAACCAGCCCAGTTTGGACCAATTCATGGTGGAGGGAGCCTCTAAAAACCCCAGTTTGGACCAATTCATGGTGGAGGGAGCCTCTAAACAGCCCAGTTTGGGAAAATTCATGGTGGAGGGAGCCTCTAAACAGCCCAGTTTGGGCAAATTCATGGTGGAGGGAGCCTCTAAAAACCCCAGTTTGGACCAATTCATGGTGGAGGGAGCCTCTAAAAACCCCAGTTTGGACCAATTCATGGTGGAGGGAGCCTATAAACAGCCCAGTTTGGGAAAATTCATGGTGGAGGGAGCCTCTAAACAGCCCAGTTTGGGCAAATTCATGGTGGAGGGAGCCTCTAAAAACCCCAGTTTGGACCAATTCATGGTGGAGGGAGCCTCTAAAAACCCCAGTTTGGACCAATTCATGGTGGAGGGAGCCTATAAACAGCCCAGTTTGGGCAAATTCATGGTGGAGGGAGCCTCTAAAAACCCCAGTTTGGACCAATTCATGGTGGAGGGAGCCTCTAAACAGCCCAGTTTGGGCAAATTCATGGTGGAGGGAGCCTCTAAACAGCCCAGTTTGGGCAAATTCATGGTGGAGGGAGCCTCTAAACAGCCCAGTTTGGGCAAATTCATGGTGGAGGGAGCCTCTAAACAGCCCAGTTTGGGCAAATTCATGGTGGAGGGAGCCTCTAAACAGCCCAGTTTGGGCAAATTCATGGTGGAGGGAGCCTCTAAAAACCCCAGTTTGGACCAATTCATGGTGGAGGGAGCCTCTAAAAACCCCAGTTTGGACCAATTCATGGTGGAGGGAGCCTATAAACAGCCCAGTTTGGGAAAATTCATGGTGGAGGGAGCCTCTAACCAGCCCAGTTTGGGCAAATTCATGGTGGAGGGAGCCTCTAAAAACCCCAGTTTGGACCAATTCATGGTGGAGGGAGCCTCTAACCAGCCCAGTTTGGACCAATTCATGGTGGAGGGAGCCTCTAAAAACCCCAGTTTGGACCAATTCATGGTGGAGGGAGCCTCTAAACAGCCCAGTTTGGACCAATTCATGGTGGAGGGAGCCTCTAAACAGCCCAGTTTGGGCAAATTCATGGTGGAGGGAGCCTCTAAACAGCCCAGTTTGGGCAAATTCATGGTGGAGGGAGCCTCTAAAAACCCCAGTTTGGACCAATTCATGGTGGAGGGAGCCTCTAAAAACCCCAGTTTGGACCAATTCATGGTGGAGGGAGCCTCTAAACAGCTCAGTTTGGGCAAATTCATGGTGGAGGGAGCCTCTAAACAGCCCAGTTTGGGCAAATTCATGGTGGAGGGAGCCTCTAAAAACCCCAGTTTGGACCAATTCATGGTGGAGGGAGCCTCTAAAAACCCCAGTTTGGACCAATTCATGGTGGAGGGAGCCTCTAAACAGCCCAGTTTGGACCAATTCATGGTGGAGGGAGCCTCTAAAAACCCCAGTTTGGACCAATTCATGGTGGAGGGAGCCTCTAAACAGCCCAGTTTGGGCAAATTCATGGTGGAGGGAGCCTCTAAACAGCCCAGTTTGGGCAAATTCATGGTGGAGGGAGCCTCTAACCAGCCCAGTTTGGACCAATTCATGGTGGAGGGAGCCTCTAAAAACCCCAGTTTGGACCAATTCATGGTGGAGGGAGCCTATAAACAGCCCAGTTTGGACCAATTCATGGTGGAGGGAGCCTCTAAAAACCCCAGTTTGGACCAATTCATGGTGGAGGGAGCCTCTAAACAGCCCAGTTTGGGCAAATTCATGGTGGAGGGAGCCTCTAAACAGCCCAGTTTGGGCAAATTCATGGTGGAGGGAGCCTCTAAAAACCCCAGTTTGGACCAATTCATGGTGGAGGGAGCCTCTAAAAACCCCAGTTTGGACCAATTCATGGTGGAGGGAGCCTCTAAACAGCCCAGTTTGGGAAAATTCATGGTGGAGGGAGCCTCTAAACAGCCCAGTTTGGGCAAATTCATGGTGGAGGGAGCCTCTAACCAGCCCAGTTTGGACCAATTCATGATGGAGGGAGCCTCTAAACAGCCCAGTTTGGGCAAATTCATGGTGGAGGGAGCCTCTAAAAACCCCCAGTTTGGACCAATTCATGGTGGAGGGAGCCTCTAAAAACCCCAGTTTGGACCAATTCATGGTGGAGGGAGCCTCTAAACAGCCCAGTTTGGGCAAATTCATGGTGGAGGGAGCCTCTAAACAGCCCAGTTTGGGCAAATTCATGGTGGAGGGAGCCTCTAAAAACCCCAGTTTGGACCAATTCATGGTGGAGGGAGCCTCTAAACAGCCCAGTTTGGGCAAATTCATGGTGGAGGGAGCCTCTAACCAGCCCAGTTTGGACCAATTCATGGTGGAGGGAGCCTCTAAAAACCCCAGTTTGGACCAATTCATGGTGGAGGGAGCCTATAAACAGCCCAGTTTGGACCAATTCATGGTGGAGGGAGCCTCTAAAAACCCCAGTTTGGACCAATTCATGGTGGAGGGAGCCTCTAAACAGCCCAGTTTGGGCAAATTCATGGTGGAGGGAGCCTCTAAACAGCCCAGTTTGGGCAAATTCATGGTGGAGGGAGCCTCTAACCAGCCCAGTTTGGACCAATTCATGGTGGAGGGAGCCTCTAAAAACCCCAATTTGGACCAATTCATGGTGGAGGGAGCCTCTAAATAGCCCAGTTTGGACCAATTCATGGTGGAGGGAGCCTCTAAAAACCCCAGTTTGGACCAATTCATGGTGGAGGGAGCCTCTAAACAGCCCAGTTTGGACCAATTCATGGTGGAGGGAGCCTCTAACCAGCAGAGTTGGTGGAAATCAGGGTGGAGGGAGCCTCTAACCAGCAGAGTTGTGGGAAAGCAGGGTGGAGGGAGCCTCTAACCAGCAGAGTTGGTGGAAATCAGGGTGGAGGGAGCCTCTAACCAGCAGAGTTGTGGGAAAGCAGGGTGGAGGGAGCCTCTAACCAGCAGAGTTGTGGGAAAGCAGGGTGGAGGGAGTCTCTAAACAGCAGAGTTGGTGGAAATCAGGGTGGAGGGAGCCTCTAACCAGCAGAGTTGGTGGAAATCAGGGTGGAGGGAGCCTCTAACCAGCAGAGTTGGGGGAAATCAGGGTGGAGGGAGCCTAGTATTAGCAGAATTGTGCAACGCTTATGGTGGATGAGTATGAGGATGCGGAGGAATTGGAGAGGTTGAGTACAGACATGGAGTTTCATGTTGGGGTGCTTTACACAGGTGGGCCCAAAAATGAAGGCTCTATCCAGTGGTGGTTCATTTTTATCAAAGTGAGCCGGTCGGCACTCTCAGCTGACAGACGGGTGCGCTTGTCAGTGATGATGCCACCGGCTGCACTGAACACCCTCTCAGATAGGACGCTGGCGGCAGGACAGGACAGCACCTCCAAGGCATATAGGGCAAGTTCAAGCCACAGGTCCAACTTCGACACCCAATACGTGTAGGGCGCAGAGGGGTCGGAGAGGACAGGGCTGTGGTCGGAAAGGTATTCCCGCAACATGCGCCTATACTTCTCACGCCTGGTGACACTAGGACCCTCCGTGGCGGCACTTTGGCGAGGGGGTGCCATCAAGGTGTCCCAGACCTTAGACAGTGTGCCCCTCGTTTGTGTGGACCGGTGAGAACTTGGTTGCCTACTGGAGGAACTGCCCTCCCTGCCGCCAACGTCACATGCTGGAAACATCTCCATCATATTCTGCACCAATTGCCTGTGGCAAGCATTGATGCGATTGGCCCTCCCCTCTACCGGAATAAAAGACGAGATGTTGTTTTTATACCGGGGGTCAAGGATAGCAAAGATCCAGTACTGGTTGTCCTCCATGATTTTGACAATACGCTTGTCGGTTGTAAAGCACCCCAACATGAACTCAGCCATGTCTGCCACAGTGTTAGTTGGCATGACTCCTCTGGCCCCACCGGAAAGTTCAATCTCCATTTCCTCCTCATCCTCCATGTCTACCCATCCGCGCTGCAACAATGGGACGATTCGAAGTTGCCCGGAAGCCTCCTGTATCACCATCACATCATCGGACAACTCTTCTTCTTCTTCCTCCTCCTCCTCCTCCTCCTCCTCCTCCTCCTCCTCCATTAAACGCAGTGAAGCGGACAGATGTGTGGACCTACTCTCCAGCTGTGACGGATCGGATGCTATCCCTAACTCCTCTGTGTGATCTGAGTTATCCCTGATGTCAATCAGGGATTCTCTCAGAACACACAAGAGCGGGATTGTAAGGCTCACCATCGCATCCTCAGAGCTCACCCTCCTTGTGGACTCCTCAAAGACCCGTAGGATGTCACAAAGGTCTCTCATCCATGGCCACTCATGGATGTGAAACTGAGGCAGCTGACTTTGTGGCACCCTAGGGTTTTGTAGCTGGTATTCCATCAAAGGTCTCTGCTGCTCAACCACTCTATTCAACATCTGAAACGTTGAGTTCCAGCGTGTGGGGACGTCGCACAAAAGCCGGTGTTGTGGCACATGCAGGCGTTGCTGGAGAGATTTTAAGCTAGCAGCGGCTACTGTCGACTTGCGAAAGTGGGCGCACATGCGCCGCACTTTCACCAGTAGCTCTGGAACATTGGGGTAGCTCTTTAGGAAACGTTGCACCACTAGGTTGAAGACGTGGGCCAGGCATGGAACATGTTGGAGTCCGGCAAGCTCCAGAGCTGCTACCAGGTTCCGGCCGTTATCACAAACGACCATGCCTGGGCCCAGGTGCAGCGGCTCAAACCATATTGCCGTCTCATCGAGGAGGGCATCCCTCACCTCGGAGGCAGTGTGCTGTCTGTCCCCCAAGCTGATCAGCTTCAGCACAGCCTGCTGACGTCTACCAACGCCAGTGCTGCAACGTTTCCAACTCGTAGCTGGGGTCAATCTAACAGCGGAGGAGGAGGCGGTGGCGGAGGAGGAGGCGGTGGCGGAGGAGGAGGCGGTAGAGGAGGAGGAGGAGGGGGGTGTTCTTCTCGTGTCCCTGCCAGGAATGTTAGGCGGGGAGACGAGGTACACCGGGCCAGTTTGGGAAGCAGTCCCAGCCTCAACTACATTCACCCAGTGTGCCGTCAGTGAAATGTAGCGTCCCTGTCCGCATGCACTTGTCCACGCGTCGGTGGTCAAGTGGACCTTTGTGCAAAGCGCGGAACTAAGGGCCCGCCTGATGTTGAGTGACACGTGCTGGTGCAAGGCGGGGTCGGCACACCGGGAGAAGTAGTGACGGCTAGGGACGGCATAGCGAGGTGCCGCAGTTGCCATCAGGTCCAGGAAGGCGGGAGTTTCAACAAGCCGGAAAGCCAACATCTCCTGGGCCAGCAGTTTAGCGATGTTGGCGTTCAAGGCTTGCGCGTGTGGGTGGTTAGCAGTGTATTTCTGCCGCCGCTCCAATGTCTGAGAGATGGTGGGTTGTTGTAAAGAAGCGCCTGATGGTGCCTTTGATGGTGCAGGAGAAGGAGATAAGACAGGAACAGGGGAGGATGAGGGAGAAGTCAACAAAGTGGCGGAGGCAGATGAAGTGGTGTCCTGGCTCGTCCTCTGGAGTGCATCGCCAGCACAGTCAGCAGTGGCAGTGGCAGAGGCAGAGGCAGTGGCAGTGGCAGTGGCGTGAACGGCAGGCGGCCTTTGTCCTGCCGTTGCTGCCTGACACTGATTCCAGTGCTTGGATTCCAAATGACGGCGCATTGAAGTGGTGGACAGGTTGCTCTTCTCAGAGCCCCTAATCAATTTCGAGAGGCAAATTGTGCAGACAACACTATATCTGTCCTCGGCGCATTCCTTGAAAAAACTCCACACCTTCGAGAAACGTGCCCTCGAGGTGGGAGTTTTTCAGGGCTGGGTACGAACTGGAACATCTTGGGAGATTCCGGGTGTGGCCTGGCTTCGCCTAAGCTGCTGACCTCTGCCTCTAGCTACCCTTTTTGGTGCTGCACCTGCCTCAACATCCACACTACTTTCCCCGCTTGACATCCCCCCTGTCCAGGTCGGGTCAGTGTCCTCATCATCCACCACTTCCTCTTCCAACTCCTGTCTCATCTCCTCCTCCCGCACAATGCGCCGGTCAACTGGATGCCCTGACGGCAACTGCGTCACATCATCGTCGATGAGGGTGGGTTGCTGGTCATCCACCACCAAATCGAACGGAGATGGAGGAGACTCTAGTGTTTGAGCATCTGGACACAGATGCTCCTCTGTTAGGTTTGTGGAATCGTGACGTGGAGAGGCAGGTTGAGGGATAATGAAAGGAGCGGAGAACAGCTCTGGGGAGCAGGGACAGTTGGGGTTATTGTTCTGTGAAGCTTGGGAATTTTGGGAGGAAGGAGGACAAGACTGTTGGGTAATAGGAGGAGAGGAGGCAGAGTCTGACTGGCTGCTGGACAATGTGCTGTAAGCGTTCTCTGACAGCCATTGCAAGACCTGTTCCTGGTTCTCGGGCCTACTAAGGTTTGTACCCTGCAGTTTAGTTAATGTGGCAAGCAACCCTGGCACTGTGGAGTGGCGCAATGCTTGCTGCCCCACAGGAGTAGGCACGGGACGCCCTGTGGCTTCACTGCTACCTTGCTCCCCAGAACCATTCCCCCGACCTCGCCCACGGCCTCGTCCACGTCCCTTTCCGGGAGCCTTGCGCATTTTGAATTCCCAGTTAGAAATTGGCACTATATACCAGTAGTAAAAATTGTGGGTGCACGTAACCCCAATATATTCTTTGAATTCCCAGTCAGACAATGGCACTATATACCAGTAGCAAGAAATGAGGGTATTTATAACCCCAATATATTCTTTGAATTCCCAGTCAGACAATGGCACTATATACCAGTAGCAAGAAATGAGGGTATTTATAACCCCAATATATTCTTTGAATTACCAGTCAGAAACTGGCACTATATGGCAGTAGCAAGAAATGAGGGTATTTGTAACCCCAATATATTCTTTGAATTCCCAGTCAGACAATGGCACTATATACCAGTAGCAAGAAATGAGGGTATTTGTAACCCCAATATATTCTTTGAATTCCCAGTCAGACAATGGCACTATATACCAGTAGCAAAAATTGTGGGTGCACGTAACCCCAATATATTCTTTGAATTACCAGTCAGAAACTGGCACTATATGGCAGTAGCAAGAAATGAGGGTATTTGTAACCCCAATATATTCTTTGAATTCCCAGTCAGACAATGGCACTATATACCAGTAGCAAGAAATGAGGGTATTTATAACCCCAATATATTCTTTGAATTCCCAGTCAGACAATGGCACTATATACCAGTAGCAAGAAATGAGGGTATTTATAACCCCAATATATTCTTTGAATTACCAGTCAGACAATGGCACTATATACCAGTAGCAAGAAATGAGGGTATTTGTAACCCCAATATATTCTTTGAATTCCCAGTCAGACAATGGCACTATATACCAGTAGCAAGAAATGAGGGTATTTGTAACCCCAATATATTCTTTGAATTCCCAGTCAGACAATGGCACTATATACCAGTAGCAAAAATTGTGGGTGCAGGTAACCCCAATATATTCTTTGAATTACCAGTCAGAAACTGGCACTATATGGCAGTAGCAAGAAATGAGGGTATTTGTAACCCCAATATATTCTTTGAATTCCCAGTCAGACAATGGCACTCTATACCAGTAGCAAAAATTGTGGGTGCAGGTAACCCCAATATATTCTTTGAATTACCAGTCAGAAACTGGCACTATATGGCAGTAGCAAGAAATGAGGGTATTTGTAACCCCAATATATTCTTTGAATTCCCAGTCAGACAATGGCACTATATACCAGTAGCAAGAAATGAGGGTATTTATAACCCCAATATATTCTTTGAATTACCAGTCAGAAACTGGCACTATATGGCAGTAGCAAGAAATGAGGGTATTTGTAACCCCAATATATTCTTTGAATTCCCAGTCAGACAATGGCACTATATATCAGTAGCAAGAAATGAGGGTATTTATAACCCCAATATATTCTTTGAATTCCCAGTCAGACAATGGCACTATATACCAGTAGCAAGAAATGAGGGTATTTATAACCCCAATATATTCTTTGAATTACCAGTCAGAAACTGGCACTATATGGCAGTAGCAAGAAATGAGGGTATTTGTAACCCCAATATATTCTTTGAATTCCCAGTCAGACAATGGCACTATATACCAGTAGCAAGAAATGAGGGTATTTATAACCCCAATATATTCTTTGAATTACCAGTCAGACAATGGCACTATATGGCAGTAGCAAGAAATGAGGGTATTTATAACCCCAATATATTCTTTGAATTACCAGTCAGAAACTGGCACTATATGGCAGTAGCAAGAAATGAGGGTATTTATAACCCCAATATATTCTTTGAATTCCCAGTCAGACAATGGCACTATATACCAGTAGCAAGAAATGAGGGTATTTATAACCCCAATATATTCTTTGAATTCCCAGTCAGACAATGGCACTATATACCAGTAGCAAGAAATGAGGGTATTTATAACCCCAATATATTCTTTGAATTACCAGTCAGAAACTGGCACTATATGGCAGTAGCAAGAAATGAGGGTATTTGTAACCCCAATATATTCTTTGAATTCCCAGTCAGACAATGGCACTATATACCAGTAGCAAGAAATGAGGGTATTTGTAACCCCAATATATTCTTTGAATTCCCAGTCAGACAATGGCACTATATACCAGTAGCAAAAATTGTGGGTGCACGTAACCCCAATATATTCTTTGAATTGCCAGTCAGAAACTGGCACTATATGGCAGTAGCAAGAAATGAGGGTATTTGTAACCCCAATATATTCTTTGAATTCCCAGTCAGACAATGGCACTATATACCAGTAGCAAGAAATGAGGGTATTTATAACCCCAATATATTCTTTGAATTCCCAGTCAGACAATGGCACTATATACCAGTAGCAAGAAATGAGGGTATTTATAACCCCAATATATTCTTTGAATTACCAGTCAGACAATGGCACTATATGGCAGTAGCAAGAAATGAGGGTATTTATAACCCCAATATATTCTTTGAATTACCAGTCAGACAATGGCACTATATACCAGTAGCAAGAAATGAGGGTATTTGTAACCCCAATATATTCTTTGAATTCCCAGTCAGACAATGGCACTATATACCAGTAGCAAGAAATGAGGGTATTTGTAACCCCAATATATTCTTTGAATTCCCAGTCAGACAATAGTACTATATACCAGTAGCAAAAATTGTGGGTGCACGTAACCCCAATATATTCTTTGAATTACCAGTCAGAAACTGGCACTATATGGCAGTAGCAAGAAATGAGGGTATTTGTAACCCCAATATATTCTTTGAATTCCCAGTCAGACAATGGCACTATATACCAGTAGCAAGAAATGAGGGTATTTGTAACCCCAATATATTCTTTGAATTACCAGTCAGAAACTGGCACTATATGGCAGTAGCAAGAAATGAGGGTATTTGTAACCCCAATATATTCTTTGAATTCCCAGTCAGACAATGGCACTATATACCAGTAGCAAAAATTGTGGGTGCACGTAACCCCAATATATTCTTTGAATTCCCAGTGAGACAATGGCACTATATACCAGTAGCAAAAATTGTGGGTGCACGTAACCCCAATATATTCTTTGAATTCCCAGTCAGACAATGGCACTATATACCAGTAGCAAAAATAGTGGGTGTATATAGCCCCAATTCTATTGCTAGGGGACTTGCAGGGTATTTCTGAGGTGAAGGTGGGGGGGCACACCGTTGGAACGGGGATTTGGGGTGTATATATGGGGTATACGGGAATACACTGTCAGTGTGTTCCATTCAGGATCCTGGGAAAGCTGGGTTGCGGCGATTGAGCCCGTCAGTGCCACGTTACACTGACAAGCTTCTCCCTGGAATTGAAGTTATATGTAAGCCCAATATATTCTTTGAATTCCCAGTGAGACAATGGCACTATATGGCAGTAGCAAAAATAGTGGGTGTATATAGCCCCAATTCTATTGCTAGGGGACTTGCAGGGTATTTCTGAGGTGAAGGTGGGGGGGCACACCGTTGGAACGGGTATCGGGGGTATATATCGGGTATACGGGAATACACTGTCAGTGTATTCCATTCAGGATCCGCGGAAAGCTGGGTTGCGGCGATTGAGCCCGTCAGTGCCACGTCACACTGACAAGCTTCTCCCTGGAATTTAGCTCTTATAAGAGCTGTTGTGGTTGTCTTCTCCTTCCTATCCTAGCCTGTCCCTGCCTACCCAGAATCTAAGCCCTAGCTAACTGGACGGAAACCTCCGTCCCCGGTGAATTGCAAGCTCAGAATGACGCGAAGCTGGGCGTCGCTGTTCTTTTAAATTAGAGGTCACATGTTTTCGGCAGCCAATGGGTTTTGCCTACTTTTTTCAACGTCACCGGTGTCGTAGTTCCTGTCCCACCTACCCTGCGCTGTTATTGGAGCAAAAAAGGTGCCAGGGAAGGTGGGAGGGGAATCGAGTAATGGCGCACTTTACCACGCGGTGTTCGATTCGATTCGAACATGCCGAACAGCCTAATATCCGATCGAACATGAGTTCGATAGAACACTGTTCGCTCATCTCTACTTATGACCAGATAAGTCAAGGGATGTGTCAAAAAAAAAAAAATTAATAAAGTAAGATGGTGGACAAACAAAGCAGTTTTGCTGAAGCAATGTATTTAGGGAAAAGTCTTACATTCACATTAACAAGCAGTATAGATAGGAGCCTTGTGATGGGACAACCCCTTTAAGGCTCAGTAATAGGAATAAGGGCCAATTCAGATAGTCAAGTTCAGTCTCATTTCACAAACCGACCCTGACTCTGCTGAACTGGACTCAATGTATAGTGATATATGATGATGTGAGTTTCAGTCAGACCAGGCGTCTACTGTCCCATACTTGTAGCATCATTTTAGGACAGTAGACCCTAGGTCTGTCAATTACTAAGGTGCTGTGAGTTATGTCCAGGTTACCAATCTGACTGTCCTTCCCTCCGGATGACCTGCTCTGTTCTGCATATAATATATACAGGATATACAACACCTTATAGGGCAACCTCTAAGGCACAAACACAAATGTGATTTGGGGCAGATTACGCCTTAACATCAGCTCCCAGAACCATCGGGAAACAATGGGAGATAGTGACAGAGGCTTCTGTTCGATTTTGCCATGGTTTCCGTGGGTGAATCACACCAGAAACCACGGTTTCACGTCCAGATTTAATAAACCCCTTGGTATATGCGGCTAATAAACATGCATGTTAGGTTAAAGAGTTTATCCAGCTACTAATATGGATAGACTATTTTTAAGATAGGCCACTAATATTAGATCCTGCGGGATCCAACAACTGGAACCTCGCAGATCAGCTGTACCATGGCAGTGTGCCTCTAGGTAATGTTTATATGAGAAGAATTACGCTGGTTTTTCACCATACAAATATTACTGGGAACCAAACTGCCCTAACATAGCTGATCTGCAAGGTTCCAGGTGTATGATCCTAATGGCCTATCCTATTCATTACAAACTGCATAACCCCTTTAAGTATCCTTAACTACAATACTATATCAGAATCACAAGTCTAATAAAAAGATATTTTGACAAAACAGAAAAAATTGGAATGGCGTAACATAGATTTGGTTAGTGCAAGTTATCGTGATACTTGTGGTCCTTGCGTGCTGTATCGATTAGGAGCCAAAGTCAGAAAACAAGAGCAGGTGACTAACATATAAGCGAGCCAGGAATATCCACCGTAAATAAGCAAAAGCCACGTCAAGGCTCTGAAATGTCTGGAAAAATAACTGTATTGGAAAAAGGCACTATGTGCCATTCATAGTTATAGGCTGGATCCTGTTAAAAATAATGCCATAAAACAGGGCTATGGGGTTTCCAAGCCAGCTGGGGGCCACAGACCAGTCTAGTACATCTACACACAGCATATGCTGGCTCAGTCAGAGGGAAAATACAACGCTAACGAAAAAATAGATCTTTATAAAGTCATTAATTCTTTATTCTGACATTGGAGGCTGAAGGGATGGGGAGCAGAGAACACTACTGGCATGTGGAGGACAAGCTGATGGAAACTACGAAAGGAAAATTTTAACACCATCTGATCCCTGAGAGTATTTGCAAATGTCTAAAGGCCGGAGCCCAGGTTTCTAGGCTAATCCTCCGTACAAACATTTGCCCCAATAAACATTCAATCTGTTAATGCTAGCCATAAAGCTGTCAGCCCTTCATAAACAGACTGCCTTGAGTAGCTTAACTTTCCTGTGGCTGTCAATGCGAACCGGACCCTAAAACTCTAGCAGCCAGAAGAAAAAATCCTGGAGAGGCCTCTCCCTTCCAGGGCAGCTCACGTAGACACCTATTCTCATGCAATAGTGTGCTGCACCTGTTCTGTCAATGCTGACATAAAGCAAATATCTGTTTCTGGGAAAGCTGGGGCTGTCCTACCAATGGCAGTTTAAAGTGGACCAGTCATTCTGTAAAACTTTTGACACTTCATAATGACATCAGAAGCTTTTACTGGTAGGATCAGGTGCTGAAATCCCGCAATTGCTAAAACAATAGGACAGAAGCCCTGTCATTGCTAAGCCCTTTGTTTTTGGTGACTCTAGAATAGATTTTGGTGACCTCAGAAAGGAAAAGGAAAAAGAAGAATTGCCTTTCTGTAGACAGCTGATTTGGGGTCTTGCTCCTTGTCAGTACAGAGGGGGATACTGGTTTTGCTATAGGGGTACTGCTCTTTATGCAGATGACAACTGGTGCAGGGAGTCTGATAGGTAGTGATCCCTGAAAATGTCTTCATATTATTGTAGCTCTCCTCCAGAAGGAAGAAACTGTCTCGCTAGTGCCATCAGTAATGTTCAATCCATTAAAGAGAACCTGTCACCAACCTCAACCCAGTCTCACATTGTGGGACTGGGCAATAGATTTGCCCTGAAGGTTTCCAAAGATTCATTGCAGATGCCAGGACGTTAAATATGGTGAAAGCACAAAAGCTGCTGCTTCACACAGCAGTCACTCAGCAGCAGTGCCTGTGATCAGAGACATCTTTGACTGCAAGCGGTTAACCCCTTGGATGCTCTGGTCAGATGTGACCACTGCACCAGACAGCTTCTGTTGCTTCCTTTTTCCCTCCTTTGTAAGGCCCTCACATGTCATGATCATGGGAGCTGTTTTATTGCCTTCTGAAAGTCCTGCCTCAATAGTATTGCAGTCTAAGGTACAAGTGATCTAATGATCTAATAATCTTAAAAAATATATAATAACTCGCTTTCTTCTCGACATCCACAATAATAGTACAGGATGGATGACGGGTATTTAAATATTGTGGCTGCTCAGGAGTGGAGTAGCCGCCATAGATGCAGGGTCTTCTTTACTATACAGTAGATACCCACACTGGTCGTGGGCTTTCAGGTCCCTGGCACCTCGATCTAAGCTGACCGAGCAACATTTTGCTGGGGACTGCCGGTCCAATGACAGCCAAGAGCCTATTGAAGGCTCCCAGGCTTGTCTGCCATTCATTGTGCCATACAAATGCCAATATTTTGCAATGAATTAACATTGTAATGGATTGCATTAGTGATCAGACCCCTAGGGGATTAATAAATTCAATAAAAAAAAAGGCTAAAGGTTCAGATCACCCCCCTTTCCATAAAATACATATAAGAATTAAAAATTACTGTGAAACACATACACATTAAGTATCTCTGTGTCCAAAACACCCCGTAATCCAAACAAAAATATTTTTCCCATACAGTAAACTCTGGTAGTGGGGGAAAAATAAAGTCAAGTGCCATCAAGTTTTTTTGGGGTGTTTTTCTTTAATAAAAGTTTGAACAAAAATTGATCAAACCAATGGACATTCCCTAAAATTATATAACATAAAAAGTACAACTGGCCCCGGAAAAGATATCCTATGCATCTCCGTATACAGAAATATGAAAAAGATATGGGTGTCAAAATATGGCAGCTAGATTTTTGTTAAATTGTACAGTGCTGCGGAATATGTTGGCGCTATATAAATAAATAAAAAAAATAAAAAAATGTAAATAAAATCACGGCGAGAACAGGTTAAAAATGTAAATCTAAAAATTAAAATCACCCTCTCTTTAACTATAATTTTAGTAAACTAAAATCAATAAAAAGATATTAGGCATTCCTTTTTCCTTTATTTCCCATTGATTTCAATGGATTACACGTGGAAAACGGAACCCATTGAAGTCAATGGAAGGCTTTTTTTTCAGCGCTGATCCTGATGCGGAGTCCGCGCCAGAATCAGCGCCAACTTCCACTGTGTGAATGCCACCTGAATCTCTAAAAAACTTTTTTTTTAAATGAAAAAGAAAACACACAAAAAATGGCTGTGGCAGTAAGTGGTTAAAATGGCAAACTATAAAATGTAGCACTGACACTAGTTGAAATCATGGAACGAAAATCTAGTTTTTTGACAGTTTTTTTTTGTAAAATGTGTTCTCCCCTTGTTAATTGATACTTCCATTGTTGAGATATTGCTGCTTTTGTTAATTTGCATATTAGCTCTTTAAAGCAACAAGAACGTTGCACCCAAGAGACAAGCGGCAACACCATTGTTGCTCCAAAGATCTAATTTCCATATTATTAATTATTATTATTATTATTATTATTTATTTATATAGCACTATTAATTCCATGTTACTGTACATTATTATATTAATTCCATGGTGCAGTACATTATTATATTAATTCCATGGTGCTTTACATTTGGGGGTTTACATACAATACACAAAATATACTAACAGATATAATACTAACAATGACCGACTAGCACAGTAGGGTAGAGGGCCCTGCCCGCGAGGGATTACAATCTATTAGGGAAGAGGGATAGAGACAGAAGGTGAGGGTATAGACCAGGGGTAGGGAACGTACGGCTCTCCAGCTGTTGCAAAACTACAACTCCCAGCATGCATACTTGCTCTGCTGTTCTTGGAACTCACATGGAAGTGAATGGAGCATGTTGGGAGTTGTAGTTTCACAGCAGCTGGAGAGCCAAAGGTTCCCTACCCCTGGTATAGACTGTTCAGATGGCGGTGTGGTGATATTGTTATTGGAGGTTGTAGGCCTTCCTGAATAGGTGAGTCTTCAGGGCCTTCTTGAAGCCTGTGATTGTAGGGGTCAGTCTTATGTGTCTTGGTAAGGAGTTCCAGAGTGTGGGAGATTTGCGGGAGAAATCTTGGAGACGGTTGTGTGAGGAGCGGATGAGAGCGGAGTAGGAGGTCTTTGGAGAATCTGAGGTTAAGTGTGGGCAGGTATTGATATAAAGATGATATTTCGGCAACAGAGGCAGCAATTCACAAACACTGTTATATTCAGGTGACCGTAACCTATCTATCTGTGGGACTGGGTTGACATGTCTGGTTCTGGTGACGGGCTCCCTTTAAAGAACCTTGAAACATGGCTAGATTTTTAGCCAGAGGGAGAATCCCAACAAGAACAGCGATCTATAGATTTATGTCTTTTCCTTTTGGAGGAGACTTTGGTTTGGCTAATATTTGTAATTATGTTTCAAGGCTCTTAAATGGGTCGAATATTGACTTCAACTATAGGCGGTTGTATATGGTGTGATGAATACTAGGATCTAGCATCCTAATAGTGAGATCTTGGAAATTGATACTAGGTATACTAGGAACCTCAGGCTCATGACATGTCTGCACTATTTACTTGAGGTGAAGCCTGAATATCTTGAGTGCAGTCTCCAATCTCTGCCTTCTTCTTGTTAATTGATGCTAACAATAGTCATTTATATGAGCCTGACATTCTGCTGTGTCACAAACATACAAGAGTAATTGTCTCTCATCTGCGGGTACTTTGTTGGAGGACCAGCATGAAGATGTGTGTTCCTGCTGGAGAAAGCTTCACATATGTGACAGCTGCTAACCAAATGTAGACAGTGATGTCTGGATCAAGGCGCATTTGTCAGGCGGGAGTTTAGCACTGGCATTGCAATGTGGACTAAATATCTTGTACGACAAGGATATCCATCACAGTCAGTGTGAATGTTTCACTGCATTAAATCAGACTTCAATATTTGCCTCTGTTAGAAGTAGGGTTGAGCCGATCTTGAGATTTCAGGATTGATTTTAAAATCCGATTTCCGATCATATTCCAGCCGATCCCAATCGCGATTGTGAAATTTGCTCAATTGCCGATCAGGATCCAATCTTTTCCGAACCCGATCGCTCAACCCTAGTTAGAAGTGATTGTTCTTTTCTTACCATGCAGTTATGCTCCAAAACGACAGCTTAAACCCAACTACAATTGGAAGAGAAGTTAGCTACTTCCTCCCTCTTTGTGACTACATTCATATCACTAGTGAACCATATTTCCCATCATTCCTTGATTTTAATCTTGTCCTGATCTCTCCATCCAACCAGGAGACTCAGTAAAAGACAACGGCAGGGGCTTGATATAGTAACATTGCCATTTAGGGTTACATGATGGAATTGTTTACAATGGTAACATCGACAGTATGCAATGGCATCACATTAGTGGGACAGACAGCTATGGGGCTGCCAGAACTGGAATCTCATGCAGCAATGGTAGCCCTATAGAGGTGGATGGAGCACTTGTCATGCAAGTGCACTGCCGATCCATGCAGAAGGAGGAGGCTTAAGTTGCATTCACACGGAGGAAAATGGCGCTGAATTTGCTGTGGAATCCACATCAGATTCAGTGCTGAAAAAAAAGCCTCCCAATAACTTCAGTAGGTTCCTTTTTCAGTAGAACATAACAAACAATGTTACTCACCTCTCCAGGATCCGATGTTAGCAGGCTTCGGGCCTATATTGTAATATCCCAGACATCACGTGGTCTGGGATATTACTATAAAGGCCCGAAGCCTGTGCTAGCAGTACCATATAGGGCCGAAGCCTGTGCTAGTAGTAATAGCCTGTTACTACTAGCACAGGCTTTGGGCCTGTATGGCAACAGGCTGTTACTGCTAGAACAGGCTTTGAGCCTATATGGTAATAACCCAGACCACCTGACAACTGGGAGATTATCATTCCGGCCCAAAGCCTGCTAGGATTAACATTGGATCCCGAAGAGGTGAGTAAGGGCTAGTTCACACGTGAACAAAGGGGCGGATTTTGACAGCGGATTTCGCTTCAAAATCTGCCCCTTTACAATAGTGGTCTATGTAGATTGCTTTTTTTTCTGCTAGCAGAAAAAAAGAAGCGACATGACCTTTCTTCAGTTGGAAGCCGCGGCGCACTGAGTCGCGGCTTCCGCCTAGCGGCAGCACCCTCTGTTGTCGGCACATTCTTTTGAGCCGGCTACGGAGGGGAAAGTCGCGACTGTGATGGTTGTGGCAGGCGGGTTTTGACCGAAGAGTGACGCGACTCCCACGTCACTCTCTGTGTCAAAATCCGCCCCCCACCACCCCCGTGTGAACGAGCCCTAACAGTGTTTATTTTGTTCCCTCACCTCCCCTGGGGCTTCGATTATTATACTCGGTTGAGTATAATAATAGTTCATGGGTGTGTAACTGTGGGTATAATAGAGCTTGAAGGGTCCACTGTGGCCCCTGTAACCTCTATTATGCCCCACAGCGGCCTCCTTGCAACCACTATTAGGCCCCACAGCCTTTTGTGCCACAGTGGGGGGTAATGTTACCGCTAGTACCCACAACCCCCTGCTGCCTGAGGTGGACGATCAAAAGATTAACACCCCCCCACCCCGGACTCAATACCGAGGGAGGGGCATCTTTTGATCATCCACCTCAGACAGCAGAGAGGCAAGGTTCACTACTGGTTGTGTCTATAATATATTTTTATGTTTATGAAGCATGATACACACTTACCCTTCACTACGATAGATCTTCTTGAAACAGTCTCCCAAACTCTTGTAACTGGACGGATCAGACTTATTTCTTTGGATCTGAAATCTGAACAGATGATAAATAAAATGTATTAATTTCTTGTACTCTGGACTGACACATATACCAGAATGCAATAGTAATGATAAGAATAATGATAATAAACTAACTACGTTACATTCAGGGACCTCGATGGAGCATGTACCACATGTGTATGCTGTGACTTGTAGTACATCATGCCACAGTCTCTGTTCCAGAGCTGGTGAACATGATATTGGTTGTTAAGTATGTCATTCTATTATCTATTCAGATAGATCGATAGATTGATAGATAGATCAATAGAAAGATAGATAGATAGATAGATAGATAGATAGATAGATAGATAGATAGGAGATAGATAGATAGATAGATAGATAGATAGGAGATAGATAGATAGATAGATAGATAGATAGATAGATAGATAGGAGATAGATAGATAGATAGATAGATAGATAGATAGATAGATACTGTAGATAGATACTGTAGATGTAGAATTGCCCGCTCTTCAGAGATTTTGGGGGGTCATCATTTTTAGTTGGAGCCTTCTGGACAACGATAAACTGTGGACATGTTGCACTGTATATGTTTACATTGGCACATTTCATTTCCTTATATACAATACTAAACCGAGGAATCTTAGAAAAACTGTATCTAATCCCCTCCTGACCTGGTATGTAATCAGTGGCAATGCCGGCTCAGGCAATCATTGGACACATCTCAGCCCCCTGCCTCCTATTTTTATATTGCTGGAAAATCCCTTTTAAACTAAAATTAAAAAATGTATCCTTAGGCCATATGTTTAATAGAATACTTCATTTTTACTATTCAGCATAGCTCAACACCACCATATAGGAATTGGTCTGACACCTGCGTTGTAGTATACGCTTGGGCCCTAGTCAAAGTCTGTGGAGGCCAATAGGCAAACATGGATGTGGCCCCAAACATGGAGAACCAAATGATCATAAAACGGCCCTGAATAATAAGCGGTGAGTAGTGGCATATGGTGCTACTGAACAATAATATAATAATGCCATACAGAGAGTATACAGTCCTATGAAAAAGTTTGGGCACCCCTATTAATCTTAATCATTTTTAGTTCTAAATATTTTGGTGTTTGCAACAGCCATTTCAGTTTGATATATCTAATAACTGATGGACACAGTAATATTTCAGGATTGAAATGAGGTTTATTGTACTAACAGAAAATGCGCAATATGCATTAAACCAAAATTTGACCGGTGCAAAAATATGGGCACCTCAACAGAAAAGTGACATTAATTTTTAGTAGATCCTCCTTTTGCAAAGATAACAGCCTCTAGTCGCTTCCTGTAGCTTTTAATCAGTTCCTGGATCCTGGATGAAGGTATTTTGGACCATTTCTTTCTACAAAACAATTCAAGTTCAGTTAAGTTTGATGGTCGCCGAACATGGACAGCCCGCTCTCAAATGATCTGAAAACAAAGATTGTTCAACATAGTTGTTCAGGGGAAGGATACAAAATGTTGTCTCAGAGATTTAACCTGTCAGTTTCCACTGTGAGGAACATAGTAAGGAAATGGAAGACCACAGGGACAGTTCTTGTTAAGCCCAGAAGTGGCAGGCCAAGAAAAATATCAGAAAGGCAGAGAAGAAGAATGGTGAGAACAGTCAAGAACAATCCACAGACCACCTCCAAAGAGCTGCAGCATCATCTTGCTGCAGATGGTGTCACTGTGCATCGGTCAACTATACAGCGCACTTTGCACAAGGAGAAGCTGTATGGGAGAGTGATGAGAAAGAAGCCGTTTCTGCACGTACGCCACAAATAGAGTTGCCTGAGGTATGAAAAAGCACATTTGGACAAGGCAGCTTCATTTTGGAAACAAAAATTGAGTTGTTTGGTTATAAAAAAAAGGCGTTATGCATGGCGTCCAAAAAGAAACAGCATTCCAAGAAAAACACATGCTACCCACTGTAAAATTTGGTGGAGGTTCCATCATGCTTTGGGGCTGTGTGGCCAATGCCGGCATCGGGAATCTTGTTAAAGTTGAGGGTCGCATGGATTCCACTCAGTATCAGCAGATTCTTGAGAATAATGTTCAAGAATCAGTGACGAAGTTGAAGTTACGCCGGGGATGGATATTTCAGCAAGACAATGATCCAAAACACCGCTCCAAATCCTCAGGCATTCATGCAGAGGAACAATTACAATGTTCTGGAATGGCCATCCCAGTCCCCAGACCTGAATAACATTGAACATCTGTGGGATGATTTGAAGCGGGCTGTCCATGCTCGGCGACCATCTAACTTAACTGAACTTGAATTGTTTGTCCAAAATACCTTTATCCAGGATCCAGGAACTGATTAAAAGCTACAGGAAGCGACTAGAGGCTGTTATCTTTGCAAAAGGAGGATCTACTAAATATTAATGTCACTTTTCTGTTGAGGTGCCCATACTTTTGCACCGGTCAAATTTTTGTTTAATGCATATTGCACATTTTCTGTTAGTACAATAAACCTCATTTCAATCCTGAAATATTACTGTGTCCATCAGTTATTAGATATATCAAACTGAAATGGCTGTTGCAAATACCAAAATATTTAGAACTAAAAATGATTAAGATTAATAGGGGTGCCCAAACTTTTTCATAGAACTGTATATATAATATATAAATAATAGATGGTGGATGGATGGATGGATAGGTAGATGCATAGATAGATAGATAGATAGATAAATAGATAGATGATTGATAGATAGATAGATAGATAGATAGATAGATAGATAGATAGATAGATAGATAGATATTGATATGTAAGCGTATCATACAAATGCAGTGTGAGAGTCGGACTTGTACATGAATAGACGTACATATTGCACTGGTACAGGGGTTACATCTGTGCACTGAACAGAACAGGTACACCGCTCTCTAAGATCATTAACATGTCACACCTAAAGCAATAAGACTGTAATAACAATGCTGCAGCACAAGAAAGTGATTGTTCCCCGGGCTCGCTGCCCCCACAGTCCCACCTTGTCCCATGGTTTCCCTGCAGAGTGTAGATGGGGACAGGATGCACTCAGTTAGTGGCAGGTTTCACGTTGCTATGTCTGGAATTTTGATCTTCAGATCCTGTTGCCTCCGACTCCTCTGGACTCCAATTTAGCAGCAGGGACATTCTCGTTTTTTTGTGTTTAATGGTCGTAGAGGGATTTACACAAGAAGAAAGGTGCAGTCCACATTTTTTTTGTTGTTTTAGCCTTTGAACAAACAGTTTTTATGATCTCTGTGCAGCATAAAACTTTTCTGGTTCCATTTTATTCTGCAGAACATCTTGTCATTTAACCTACATTATGCATGCATCCAATGTATAATCCGTAATAAAGGATTCAGTGGTGCTCTATATATGGCCAGTGACATTTTTATATGCATGGTTTCTACAAAAACACAAATATGCTGCAGAATATTTTGGTGTTATATGCATTGACTATATGCAAACAATGAATGGCCCCAAAATGAAAATATTATTATTATAGATAATAGTTTGCAACAATGTGTGTTATTCCAAAGAATCTCTAACAAAAATATCGTCCAGTTATTCATAATTTCTTTGTGGTATATCCGTTTCTAAGAAAGAAGGGTGACAATGTATCCATATTCATAAGAGACACATCTCAAACTTACAGACATTGGCTTCCTCTAGGACCTTGTAGTAGTAAGTAGAGATGAGCGAACAGTGTTCTATCGAACACATGTTCGATCGGATATCAGGGTGTTCGCCATGTTCGAATCGAATCGAACACCACGTGGTAAAGTGCGCCAAAATTCGATTCCCCTCCCACCTTCCCTGGCGCCTTTTTTGCACCAATAACAGCGCAGGGGAGGTGGGACAGGAACTACGACACCGGGGGCATTGAAAAAAATTGGAAAAAGTCATTGGCTGCCGAAATCAGGTGACCTCCATTTTAGACGAATAGTGGATTTCAAATCCGGGTCATATGAGAATGTGAACTTTGTGACTATGAGACAGGGATAGCTGTACAGGCAGGGATAGCTAGGGATAACCTTTATTTAGGGGGGAATGTTATTAAAAATAACTTTTTGGGGCTCTATCGGGTGTGTAATTGTGATTTTTGTGAGATAAACTTTTTCCCATAGGGATGCATTGGCCAGCGCTGATTGGCCGAATTCCGTACTCTGGCCAATCAGTGCTGGCCAATGCATTCTATTAGCTTGATGAAGCAGAGTGTGCACAAGGGTTCAAGCGCACCCTCGGCTCTGATGTAGCAGAGCCGAGGCTGCACAAGGGTTCAAGCGCACCCTCGGCTCTGATGTAGGAGAGCCGAGGGTGCACTTGAACCCTTCTGCACCCTCAGCTCTGCTACATCAGAGCCGAGGGTGCGCTTGAACCCTTGTGCACACTCTGCTTCATCAAGCTAATAGAATGCATTGGCCAGCGCTGATTGGCCAATGTATTCTATTAGCCTGATGAAGTAGAGCTGAATGTGTGTGCTAAGCACACACATTCAGCTCTACTTCATCGGGCTAATAGAATGCATTGGCCAGCGCTGATTGGCCAGAGTACGGAACTCGACCAATCAGCGCTGGCTCTGCTGGAGGAGGCGGAGTCTAAGATCGCTCCACACCAGTCTCCATTCAGGTCCGACCTTAGACTCCGCCTCCTCCGGCAGAGCCAGCGCTGATTGGCCGAAGGCTGGCCAATGCATTCCTATGCGAATGCAGACTTAGCAGTGCTGAGTCAGTTTTGCTCAACTACACATCTGATGCACACTCGGCACTGCTACATCAGATGTAGCAATCTGATGTAGCAGAGCCGAGGGTGCACTAGAACCCCTGTGCAAACTCAGTTCACGCTAATAGAATGCATTGGCCAGCGCTGATTGGCCAATGCATTCTATTAGCCCGATGAAGTAGAGCTGAATGTGTGTGCTAAGCACACACATTCAGCACTGCTTCATCACGCCAATACAATGCATTAGCCAGTGCTGATTGGCCAGAGTACGGAATTCGGCCAATCAGCGCTGGCTCTGCTGGAGGAGGCGGAGTCTAATGTCGGACCTGAATGGAGACTGGTGTGAAGCGATCTTAGACTCCGCCTCCTCCAGCAGAGCCAGCGCTGATTGGTCGAGTTCCGTACTCTGGCCAATCAGCGCTGGCCAATGCATTCTATTAGCCCGATGAAGTAGAGCTGAATGTGTGTGCTTAGCACACACATTCAGCTCTACTTCATCAGGCTAATAGAATACATTGGCCAATCAGCGCTGGCCAATGCATTCTATTAGCTTGATGAAGCAGAGTGTGCACAAGGGTTCAAGCGCACCCTCGGCTCTGATGTAGCAGAGCTGAGGGTGCACAAGGGTTCAAGTGCACCCTCGGCTCTCCTACATCAGAGCCGAGGGTGCGCTTGAACCCTTGTGCAGCCTCAGCTCTGCTACATCAGAGCCGAGGGTGCGCTTGAACCCTTGTGCACACTCTGCTTCATCAAGCTAATAGAATGCATTGGCCAGCGCTGATTGGCCAGAGTACGGAATTCGGCCAATCAGCGCTGGCTCTGCTGGAGGAGGCGGAGTCTAAGATCGCTCCACACCAGTCTCCATTCAGGTCCGACCTTAGACTCCGCCTCCTCCAGCAGAGCCAGCGCTGATTGGCCGAATTCCGTACTCTGGCCAATCAGCACTGGCTAATGCATTGTATTGGCGTGATGAAGCAGTGCTGAATGTGTGTGCTTAGCACACACATTCAGCTCTACTTCATCGGGCTAATAGAATGCATTGGCCAATCAGCGCTGGCCAATGCATTCTATTAGCGTGAACTGAGTTTGCACAGGGGTTCTAGTGCACCCTCGGCTCTGCTACATCAGATTGCTACATCTGATGTAGCAGTGCCGAGTGTGCATCAGATGTGTAGTTGAGCAAAACTGACTCAGCACTGCTAAGTCTGCATTCGCATAGGAATGCATTGGCCAGCCTTCGGCCAATCAGCACTGGCTCTGCCGGAGGAGGCGGAGTCTAAGGTCGGACCTGAATGGAGACTGGTGTGGAGCGATCTTAGACTCCGCCTCCTCCAGCAGAGCCAGCGCTGATTGGCCGAATTCCGTACTCTGGCCAATCAGCGCTGGCCAATGCATTCTATTAGCTTGATGAAGCAGAGTGTGCACAAGGGTTCAAGCGCACCCTCGGCTCTGATGTAGCAGAGCTGAGGCTGCACAAGGGTTCAAGCGCACCCTCGGCTCTGATGTAGGAGAGCCGAGGGTGCACTTGAACCCTTGTGCACCCTCAGCTCTGCTACATCAGAGCCGAGGGTGCGCTTGAACCCTTGTGCACACTCTGCTTCATCAAGCTAATAGAATGCATTGGCCAGCGCTGATTGGCCAATGTATTCTATTAGCCTGATGAAGTAGAGCTGAATGTGTGTGCTAAGCACACACATTCAGCTCTACTTCATCGGGCTAATAGAATGCATTGGCCAATCAGCGCTGGCCAATGCATTCTATTAGCGTGAACTGAGTTTGCACAGGGGTTCTAGTGCACCCTCGGCTCTGCTACATCAGATTGCTACATCTGATGTAGCAGTGCCGAGTGTGCATCAGATGTGTAGTTGAGCAAAACTGACTCAGCACTGCTAAGTCTGCATTCGCATAGGAATGCATTGGCCAGCCTTCGGCCAATCAGCGCTGGCTCTGCCGGAGGAGGCGGAGTCTAAGGTCGGACCTGAATGGAGACTGGTGTGGAGCGATCTTAGACTCCGCCTCCTCCAGCAGAGCCAGCGCTGATTGGCCGAATTCCGTACTCTGGCCAATCAGCGCTGGCCAATGCATTCTATTAGCTTGATGAAGCAGAGTGTGCACAAGGGTTCAAGCGCACCCTCGGCTCTGATGTAGCAGAGCTGAGGCTGCACAAGGGTTCAAGCGCACCCTCGGCTCTGATGTAGGAGAGCCGAGGGTGCACTTGAACCCTTGTGCACCCTCAGCTCTGCTACATCAGAGCCGAGGGTGCGCTTGAACCCTTGTGCACACTCTGCTTCATCAAGCTAATAGAATGCATTGGCCAGCGCTGATTGGCCAATGTATTCTATTAGCCTGATGAAGTAGAGCTGAATGTGTGTGCTAAGCACACACATTCAGCTCTACTTCATCGGGCTAATAGAATGCATTGGCCAATCAGCGCTGGCCAATGCATTCTATTAGCGTGAACTGAGTTTGCACAGGGGTTCTAGTGCACCCTCGGCTCTGCTACATCAGATTGCTACATCTGATGTAGCAGTGCCGAGTGTGCATCAGATGTGTAGTTGAGCAAAACTGACTCAGCACTGCTAAGTCTGCATTCGCATAGGAATGCATTGGCCAGCCTTCGGCCAATCAGCGCTGGCTCTGCCGGAGGAGGCGGAGTCTAAGGTCGGACCTGAATGGAGACTGGTGTGGAGCGATCTTAGACTCCGCCTCCTCCAGCAGAGCCAGCGCTGATTGGCCGAATTCCGTACTCTGGCCAATCAGCACTGGCTAATGCATTGTATTGGCGTGATGAAGCAGTGCTGAATGTGTGTGCTTAGCACACACATTCAGCTCTACTTCATCGGGCTAATAGAATGCATTGGCCAGCGCTGATTGGCCAGAGTACGGAATTCGGCCAATCAGCGCTGGCTCTGCTGGAGGAGGCGGAGTCTAAGATCGCTCCACACCAGTCTCCATTCAGGTCCGACCTTAGACTCCGCCTCCTCCAGCAGAGCCAGCGCTGATTGGCCGAATTCCGTACTCTGGCCAATCAGCACTGGCTAATGCATTGTATTTGCGTGATGAAGCAGTGCTGAATGTGTGTGCTTAGCACACACATTCAGCTCTACTTCATCGGGCTAATAGAATGCATTGGCCAGCGCTGATTGGCCGAATTCCGTACTCTGGCCAATCAGCACTGGCTAATGCATTGTATTGGCGTGATGAAGCAGTGCTGAATGAGTGTGCTTAGCACACACATTCAGCTCTACTTCATCGGGCTAATAGAATGCATTGGCCAATCAGCGCTGGCCAATGCATTCTATTAGCGTGAACTGAGTTTGCACAGGGGTTCTAGTGCACCCTCGGCTCTGCTACATCAGATTGCTACATCTGATGTAGCAGTGCCGAGTGTGCATCAGATGTGTAGTTGAGCAAAACTGACTCAGCACTGCTAAGTCTGCATTCGCATAGGAATGCATTGGCCAGCCTTCGGCCAATCAGCGCTGGCTCTGCCGGAGGAGGCGGAGTCTAAGGTCGGACCTGAATGGAGACTGGTGTGGAGCTATCTTAGACTCCGCCTCCTCCAGCAGAGCCAGCGCTGATTGGTCGAGTTCCGTACTCTGGCCAATCAGCACTGGCCAATGCATTTCTATGGGGAAAAGTTAGCTTGCGAAAATCGCAAACTGACAGGGATTTCCATGAAATAAAGTGACTTTTATGCCCCCAGACATGCTTCCCCTGCTGTCCCAGTGTCATTCCAGGGTGTTGGTATCATTTCCTGGGGTGTCATAGTGGACTTGGTGACCCTCCAGACACGAATTTGGGTTTCCCCCTTAACGAGTTTATGTTCCCCATAGACTATAATGGGGTTCGAAACCCATTCGAACACTCGAACAGTGAGCGGCTGTTCGAATCGAATTTCGAACCTCGAACATTTTAGTGTTCGCTCATCTCTAGTAGTAAGATAACAATGAGCAGATTACAAAGTATTCTCCTTGAGGCCATCCAGTGATCAGCTGTTAATTAATAGGGTTCAGTTTACCTACAGTGCCTCCACAGGAGAAACAAAGCATTACACTGTTGCCATTTAAATCAATAGGCTTGGTCAATGGTTTGTGTGCATAAAGTGCAACTTTTCTGTCTGATCCGAAAACTCAAGATACAGCATTTCAAGTGGTTTTGTCATTACAAACACTTATACCTTATGCATATAGGGAGAACCTGTCTTCTGACTTTTGGGACCCCCAGCAATCTGGAGAATAGAGGCCAGAATGTCTCCCTAAATCCTACATGTGGAATAAAGCACCAGTACACTTGCCCGACTGGCTCTCCATTCATTTCTATGAAGTGTCTGGGACTACAATCTCCTGTCAGGCAAGTGCACTTCATTCATATGAAGAATGCAGGGATATATTCTGGCCCCCATTCTCCTGATTCCTGGAGGTCTCAGCAAATCTGTCATTTATTCAGTACTGTATAATACAACATTAAATGCAATATGTCACCAGATCTGGGGCCCCTACACTATCATAATGTCCTCATGCTGCTGGGTTTTAGAGTTCCAAGCCAAACAGTGTTAGTCCCTTCTGTCCCTGTTTCTTGATGTCTGCAGTCTGGGACTCAGCTCTGGATTTGAAAATTTTGGTGGACAGATGTTTTGACGTTATCATGTTTGGGGCCAAAATGGAAGACAGATGGGTTTGACATTACCATGTTTTGGGTTCTAAAACCCAGTAACCTAAGGATATGCTGGTGATTCAGAGGCCCCAAATCTGGTGACAGACTCCCATCTGTTGTCTTCCCGACCCCCTAGCCCCATCCTCCATCCACATGTGTACTTGGCAGAGAGTGCATGTGTACTCTCGGAAGAATGGAATAAACTATTGACAGTGATCTCTGCACTGGCATATCTACTTAGTCAGGGGGAAGGCTGGTGACCATATGCTAAAGGGGTTGGGAGTTGGAAATAGGTCACAAGATTATGGACTAGGGTGACAATGGAATTAGTGTCCCAGCTGAATGAAAGTGTAGCTCAGAAAATAGAAGTAATGGTGAAAGTCTGAAGATTGCCTGGGGCACCATTCACATTGGCGTACCGTTGTTTTATGTCATATGTTAACTTGACTTTTAGTTGCAATACATAGTCTCATGACTGTCACTGCCAAGTGTGTAACTTCAAAAGAAAAGTCAAGACTCTCCTTTACTCTAGGTCAGAGTTTATCCTACAATGGGCATGATATACTTCATTCTATTTGGGGATAGACAGGACGGTGAGTCTATATGTAAAGCGTCTCTTATTTCTGGTATCTACTGTGCAGACGATCATTAGACAACTTACAAGAAGCCTCTTCATGTTGTTTTATCAGGGCTAGTGACTCTGCTGCTAACTATCTGGCGACCACAAAACACTAGGAATCTCCATTCATGGCCCATCTACAGGCACCTGGGGAGTAACAAGAGCTGATGTGTTAAAGATGTTCCCATGTAACCAAAGCAGGTTTTTATATGGGGCAGGGGAGACACTGGGCAGCCAGGATCACGTTACAAACCCTACCAAATCAATGCAATATATACTGGAACAGACTGAAGGATTTTGCAATCTCTCTCCTCTGGTATTTCCCGCAGTCCATTAATAACTGCTCCAGATTTTACAATGATGAGACTTTTTCATCTGTGGCACTGCTAGGGTTAATAGATATCCAACAGTGACTTATAATACAGATCTTCATAAGTGATATAGTTATCATGGATCTAAATAGTGTGGGAGGAAACCAGATTACCCAGAAGAAGCCCATACAAACACAGGGAGGACATACAAACTCCTTGCAGATGTTGTTTATTTCCAGATTATTTTAATCCGATTAAGGAATCTTTATGTGAATTTGCATCCTTTACTTTAAAGGGGTGTTCCAGTCACAGACTTGGAGGGTTAGAATTAGGGGAATCTTTAAAGTCAGTCTTTCTGGAGTCTGCATTGGTGCAATTTGCACCAAATTTATGAAAGGAAGCACAATGTTTGTTAAATTCGATGCTTCTATAAATCTGACACGTGTGTCCTGAAATGACGCTCCACTTTGCCATCACCCACTGACTGGAGAGTTTGTGATCATTTTTGATAAATCTGATAATACAGACAGCTAGACAGGCCAATTTATACTTTCCAAACCACTTTTGAAAAGTGGAGTGAGTGGTGCAGAAATCAAAAAGCCACTAAATTTTTGAGCAAATGAACTAAAAAAGTGGCAAATTTATGAAATTTGATAAATCACCCCCAATGTCCACTCTCACCTTTGGCTGGAGATTCAGCACAGAGTCTCCATTTGGGTCTGGCCTCCCTGGACCCAGTCAATCAATGACTATACGATTGCTCTGCCACTGCTTGGTTGTTTAGTGCGGACCAAAGCTCAGGAAGACTAGGGGGCCTAAAGTGAGACTATCCTGGAACCTCGGCTGAATGGGGAAGGGAGTATATTGTGTTTGTTATTTTGAGCCTCTCCAGGGGTTAAAAATGGATCCGGAACACCCACTTAAAGCTATAATATACAATATAAAACATATGGACATCTTTGCATAATAATTTGCACAGACATTTGCATAAGACAGCCCTTTTAAAGGCTCTGGTTGCCTGTCTCAAAAAGTGCAATGCACATAGTGAATCCCCTTAGCACCAACAGTTATGTGTAGGGTTTTAGAGCGAAATATTGAAATTTTGGATTTCCCTAAATTTTTGGTCCCATTAGCAACAGTCTTAAATAATAAGAAAGCAGATGAAGGAACCCATTGAGGTCAATGGAAGGCTTTTTTTTCAGCGCTGAAATTCCACACCAAATTCCTCACCATTTTCTTCCGTGTGAATGGACAGTGTTAAGGAACATTGCTATGCACCAATTTGATACTTCCACCAGTTAAAGCTGAGTTCACACCTGTGCCTGCTCTATGCTTGGGGTTTCCATCCGAGAATCTGCTTAAAAAATGCAGAGAGAAAAGTCCTTCTTCTGCATTTTTCAGTATTTTTGGGATGAAATTGGGCAAAGACCCAGCGGACCCTATTATAGTCTATGGGGTCCGGGAGTAACTGCCT
Organism: Leptodactylus fuscus; assembly: GCF_031893055.1. NCBI lineage: Eukaryota > Metazoa > Chordata > Amphibia > Anura > Leptodactylidae > Leptodactylus > Leptodactylus fuscus. The sequence goes on along the minus strand of NC_134271.1, from coordinate 116,427,064 downwards.
CTAAGCGGATTAGATTTCCATTCTTCAGGTCCCCAAGCAGACCCAAAGTATGGAAAGTTGAACATTAGCGTAAGTATTCTTGATGACCATAACTCAGTTATATCTGTTTTTGGGAAAGCTGGGTGATAAACAATATGGAAAAAATTCTAGCTCCCTCAGGAGTACTATCTAAACTTTCCTATACCCCTGAATGGTATATCTGTCTTTTATATCATGATTAATTACCACTGCTTGTCTACTAGTAGTTGGGTAGAACGACAAGAAACATTATACATGAGCTGTAATAGTCATTACCCAGCTTTCCTCGGAACAGGATATTTACTATTAAAAGGTGTTACAATATTATGCAGGACCTATAAGTCTTGCATTATATTTTAGGTGGTCACTAAAGAGATGATTATCAGTTTTAGGTCTAATACTTTCCTTAGCCTCCAAGTGAGCATACAGCGACCTCTGACCCATGTAAATCAGAGTTCGCTAGGTTAATGAGCCGAATCGACCCCCAGAAGCCCACAAACAGTTTCCCCTTTCCTCAGTTCCATAAGGTCTCCAGATGTAACACAGACACATCTCCACATACTGACACCAAGCACACGCAGCACGAGAGGAGTGCAGTCACCTGGCCGGCCAGCCCATACTACACATAGCCAGGCCCAGGAAAATCAGCAAGGTTCAAGGGGCATGGAAAAGACAAGTGATACGGCAATTGTATCAGTCTGCTATAGTATTCATTGTTATATCATACTGGAGTGATAACATATCTAATGTCATCTGCTCCATTATCTGTAATGGGATAAAGATGAACCCAAAAAGCAAACTTGCTGAAAGAAAAAAAGTGTTCTGTAAAAATATGAAACCAATTTAAAGTGGACCTGTCAACTCTTCTGACAAGTCTGTTTTAGTAAATACCCTGTTTCCCCCGAAAATAAGACACTGCCGATTGCCACCCCCCCGCCCGCTCCAGGCGCTGCATAAGACATCCCTCGAATATATATATTTTGGAAGAGAATTTAATATAAGACACTATCTTATTTTCGGGGAAACAGGGTACTTGTCTACTCCGCAAACTAGCAATTCTGAAACATCTTCTCCTAGAACCCAGTACTGTACTGTTCCTCTGTTATTCCTCCTAGAAATTTATGAATAAATTAACAACTGGGAACAGCAATAATTGGACAGGGTGTGCAGAGTGTGCAGACACCCCCCCAACCGGGGACAACACGGTGGCTCAGTGGTTAGCACTGCAGCCTTGCAGCGCTGGAATCCTGGGTTTGAATCCCGCCAGGAACAACATCTGCAAGGAGTTTGTATGTTCTCCCCGTGTCTGCGTGGATTTCCTCCCATTCTACAAAGACGTACTGATAGGGAAAAAATGTACATTGTGTGAGCCCTATATGGGGTTTACAATCTACATTAAAAAAAAAAAAAAAAAAAAAAATCAACCGTTTAGAGGAGTAACAGAGGAATAGCACAATATAGAAATCTAGAAAAGATGATCCTGAATTGTTATATAATAGGGAATAGGAGCATTTTATAGGATAGACAAGTAAAAAGAGAAGGAAGGTCCTCTTTAAACCCCATGGGAAACAAAGGGGTTAATGAACAAAACTAATTATGTGATAAAATATATATATATATATATATATATATATATATATATATATATATATATATATACAGTATGTATATAGATAGATAGATAGATAGATAGATAGAGATATATATATATATATTGGAAATTGATCCAGATTTGGATCTGGTGGACCCAGCCGTCCATGTCTTTCCAGGTCCACTATTATTTATTAGCTGAAGTGTAATACTATATTACTCCTGCATGGAAAGCCGCTGATCACTAAGGGGGAGTTCACAAGGGTTTTTTTGGACCGGATTTTGACGCACAATCCCGCTCCTAAAAACGCCTTCCAGTGACTTCAATGGGAGCCTCTCACTTCTTTTTTCCACTAGTGTTCTTTTGCCGCTTGCGGAAAAAAAAGTGACCTTCCCTTTCTTGCCGCAGATTCCACGACGGAATCCGCAGCAGGGTCTACAGAGCGACACTCTCTCCTGACTAGGTCCATTCATTTAGGTCTAATTCGGAGCGGAATGCCATGCACTGCACCAGCATCTAGTCGCCGCTAGCTGTTTTTTGGACCAGATTCTGAGGCGGCCTCCATGTCAAAATCCGGTCCAAAAAACCCAGTGTGAACTGAGCCTTAGGAATCCAAGAGGCAGACCCTCAGTGATCCGCTTATTACCATATAGCCATCTTTATAACAGGGGTTTACCTACAAGTGATGATGTTGCTACAATATACCATTAATTGATTGCCGAGGACCCAAATACTGGAATCCCCCAAAACCCACGGAAACTTAACATTTTTGGATAAAGTGAAGATGCACTTGACACAAATGAAGTATAAGTAGGTTGTGAGTCCTATATGGGACAGTAACGACAATGTCTGTGAAGCGCTGCAGAATATGATGGCGCTATATATGCAAGATGAGATAAATATTGGTGAAATAAATAAAAACAATTATATATACCCTAAGAGTAAAAGTGATGGTGAAAGAGAACCTATCAGGTCGATTTAGGACACTAAACACAAACAAATCCTTTGGTTTAGGGGTTTAACATCCCAACTCGCCCTGATTTAAAGCCATTTGTACCTACGTTTAAAACCCCCCAAAAAACAACCTTTTTACTTATCTGGAGATGAGTCGGATGTATCTTAAGGGACTCATCTCTGGTGCTCCTAGCGCCTGTGCAGTTCTTCAGTGAAGTTGGGGATGTACACTCCAACTTGACTGCACATGCACCTGAGGTCCAGCGCATGTACAGTGAAGCAATGAAGAGCTACACCAGTGCTGACATTACACCCGCAGGGTTAGTATTAAGCTTGTGTTATTTTCGTGTGGGCACCGATGGCTTTAAAACATGGCAATTCAGGACATTAAGCCCCTGGTCCATCAAGACCTGTGGGTGGTTTAGTGTCCCAATTTGCCCTGGCAGATTCCCTATAGAGTTGGGCACACCGTCTTCACTTGATCAGCATTTCCTTCCTCTGCAGAGCAGCTCTACCAACCACCTGAATAGAGAAAACGTAAAACCAGAAATGTGTTGCAGTTCTTTGTACAGCAAATAGTTAGGTTTGCATTGTACTAGCTAAAGGGTCCATGTGGTAGACAGGTGCCCTAGAGGTCAAAGCCACCCCAATTATGATATTATAACATTTCCTAGTGATGTGCCATAACGTTATATGCTGGGGACACCCCTATTGAACGTCACGTCATCTGCATCAGAAACAAGAAGGCAACAATTTGTCTGGACTCTTTTAACACCTATATAATAGTAACGTTATATAACACCTACAGACAAACCTATTTATTGTGCATTACATGCCATGCAACACAACACTACAAACCTAAAGGCAGAATACAACACAGGGATTACAGACGGTCTATAGTCTCCTTTACTGGTAAGTGTTTCATTCTACTGCTTGAGTGCATTTCACTGCACTGTATTATTTTAACAAAGTCAAGAACTGATGCAACAGGTCAGAGGTCAGGACAGAAGTGTGCAATATTGGAACCCGAGGCGAGAGACAACATTTGTGCTCTTGTTTGTCTATTCATGCCAAGAAGCTTTGCAAGTTTGCTACACAGTATACCGTACCATAAAATGTTTTACAATCCAACAGGCTCAGAAAAGACAGTATGTGATGTGATACATGTGATGTGCTCAGCAGTAACCAGCAGACAGTTCTTGATGGAGGAAAAGTGCAAGAAAAGTAAAAGAAAAAAGTATACAAATAAATTGCAACATTCCCTATCTTTCCTCATGCTGCCATACACTTAAGATATACGTCGGCTGAAAAATGCTCAGGCCCGGTTCACATCTGCGTTCGGTATACCATTCGGACGTCCACTTGGGAACCAAATACCTAACGCATTAAAAAGCGGTGAGTAATGAAAGCACACGGACCCCATAGACTATAACGGGCTCTGTGTGTTTTCCGTGCGGTGTCCGCACGAATCATGCGGAGACAAAAGTAGTACTTGATGTACTTTTGTCTCCGCATGCAAAATACACAAACCCCATTATAGTCTATAGGGTCTGTGTGTTTTCATTGCTTACCGTTTTTTAATGTGTTCGGTATTCCGTTCGGGAGGTCCCCAAGCAGATGTCCCGAACAGAATACCGAACACAGATGTGAACCGGGCCTCAGTAATATTGGTAGTACCATCAGTTACCATTGGGAATTAGTACATGGTGTGAGAGAGTGAAGGATGTGGTCTGGGAAGACAGGTATGTCCCAGCCAGGCAGCTAAAGGGTGTTTGGTAAAGATTCACACCAGGGAGGTCAGCTGACTAATCTGGCCCTAATAACAGTCTGAGTGTGAAGACTAGCAGGGTGGCACCATACTGACAGAGTTGAACTGTCCAGACCGGACCTCCAAAGCAGGTACTGTGCCACCCGTTGTTGCCAAGGTGGGAGTCTGGTAGCCAGTCTCCTGTATAGTCAGGGAAAAGTTTCCTTACGTTTAAGTTAGTTTCTCAGCCGAGAAGGGTTTTATTTATCCTGTGGCTTTGCAAAAGCAGTGTATGCGTTACATGTGAATAAAGCCTGAACCTTTGTGCAATCCAGTGTCTGTCTCCCTGTTTGCTGCACTGCTACCGAGCATCTACCTGAGTGATTCCCCACATAGGGAACATTATTTCTATGGCATCATATATAGGGGTCAACTAAGCCAATGACAAACTTATTAGACTGAGCTCCAATTATAATGATAATTATTATTAGATCACTATTGATTCTATGGTGTATTATATTTAATCCTTAAGTACTATCATGGTGTCTATCATACACCACTATCATAGAGGGCAGCAAGCAGAGGCACTCTTTTCCTAATTACATCCTGGAAAACAGATTTGCATATTTCCAATAGACCCCAGTGGAGCGAAAATGGCTTTGTAAGTCTCCATACGCCTGCAAAGGAGCTCTCTCCCTAAGGAATGATATTATCCTCAGAACCTGGTCTAGAAGTCTCTCATCTCTGCCAAACAGTTTTCCCTACACTGGGCTGATGAGATCCAACAGATCGGAACAGCGCTGTCCACAGCTGGGATTCTGTTCCTTGTGGAAAAGATCTACTGGTTTGGCTAAACCTTGCATCATAGCATTAGGCTTGTTGAGAAAGTCTTGCATGATGTTTAAGGGGGCTACCCCTAGAGGGCAGCAAGCAGAGGCACTGTTTTCCTAATTACATCCTGGAACACAGATTTGCATATTTCACACATATCATTATGATAGACACCACGATAGTACTTAAGGGTTAAAGAGGAGTCATACAATTTTATTGAAAATTTTGCTGTGTTTTTTTTTTTTTTTAATCGAAAGCCTGAAGCCGCTTCAAAAGAAATAGTAAATATTAACTCCTGGCTCCAAAAAATGCAGCAAAATCTGCAACAAAACAAAACTTTTCTCAATTTTAAGATGATTTTATATGTTCATTTATTTATTATATATAAAAAATACTAAATTAAGAAAAAGTAAAAAATATATATTTTCATAAACAATCCCATTTATGCAACATACATGTGGTGACATCACTTGACACCCTGTGATGTCACTATGCATTGTAAATATATGGGTTGCATTGATGTGGATACTAAGGACCCCTTAGGACCCAAGCTTACTATTAAGGAGCCATATGTGTTCTCCCATCGAGTCCACGGCCTGGTTCAGCTCTTGTTTGAGGTAGGAAACAACTTAACCTACACCTTGTTTATGGTAATGTTTCCTTTCATATAGTCTAATTGGGACTGTTCATTCTGGCTGTCAGGAATTAGCAGCAGCGACCTTGATTCCACAAAATACATCATGCCTTAAGAAAACTCCATCTATTAGACGTGACGCACAAGGGCCTAAATCACCGCGGACTAAATGGACTCAATGGCTGCAATTTGGAAGCAATCTGTGGGATACATTGAAATCCTATGATATATTTAAGTCGTGGACTGGGACAGAGGGAAACATAAAAGGAAAGATCTGAGGTTTCTTTCCAAACAGAGGGCGTCAGATCTTTCTTTTCATGTTCTTTTTAGAATGTTCATTAATAATAATATATTTGTTTTACTTAATTACAATGGGCTGTTGCAGAGTTTATTATTCTTACTGCCAAAGCAGCATACATAAAAATACCGTACTGCCCGCACTGTCGGGACTATATATCCACATAATGATTGCACTTCCACAACTCTATACACATAAACAGAATTTTTTGCATGCTGTCAGCAATATATACACAGGCTGTCAGCATTACATACAAATCTAGGCTCAGGGCACAGATATGTGGGACACAGTTAAGGCTATCTCTAGGAAGACTGTCATCAGGAGGCATAAATACAGCTTTGCTTATATTGTCAGCGCCGCACATAAATACAGATCTGCTTACAATGTCAGCACAGCATTAATAGCAGCATCACAGATTTCCCTGTGTGATATCCCTTCCAATCATTATTACAGCCATAAAGAAAACTCACCATCTAAATTGTAATATACTCTCTATATTGGGGTGTCTCCTTCCTTACCTTTCCCTGTATGTGTTATGAGAGCAACAGCTTTTCAAGACAATATTGTGTCATGACGTGGTATGCCATAGGTGGCCACCCAGTGGCTCTGTTGTGTGTTGCGGCCTTTTGAGGGTGTCACAATATTGTTCTGAATTGATTACATGAAAAATTGGAATCTTTAGCCAAATTCTTTAAGGTGGAGCCATCTGTATTTAGAAATTATGTACAGGTTTGATCGTGTTTACTGGTTTATCAAGCAAACTATCCAGGTGATATACCTTAAATGTTGAATCACGTAAAAAACTGTATGTTGTATTTTACTTTGAGGGTGAGTTCACACCTGCGCCCGTCCTCCACTTCAGCCAATCCAGACAGTTTCTGTCTTCTGCCCCGAGAAACTGGAAAGGGGACAGAAACCCGGCGGTCAGTTTCAAACCCATTTACCTAAGTGGGTTTGCAAACTGACCGCATGTGTGCATCTTGTGCTTCTCCATGGCAGAACGTGGTTTTTTTAACTGGACACAAAGTACTGTATGTCCGATTTTGTGTCCGGCTTAAAAAACGGTTTCGCGGCATTCCGCTCTGGATTTGGCCCAAATGAATGAGCCTAGTCGGGAGGGAGGAGTTGCGAGGCAGACGTCTACAGCTGAATTAGCTGCGGAATCTGCCTGAAGAAAGAGCATGTCACTTATTTTTTCCAAATGACCGGCTCCAATTGATTTGAATGGGAGGCGTTTTTTTTTAGCCAGATTCTGATGCGGATTCCACGTTAAAATCCAGCCTAAAAAACCCCGTCTGAACCCAGCCTTATGGTAGTAAAGAGAAGTTGGAAGGGGTGGGACAAGTTTCTGACTAGTCCCAGAAATAACTAGTAAAATTCACTGTTTAACTCGTAACCAGGTGGTCACTTTTCGGAAAGTCACCTCACCCATAAAAGACAATAATCCTCTCCATCCTCTTCCCTGGTTTAAGACCAGGCACCAGATTACATTTTTCCATTTGGATTATTCAAATAATTTGTAAGTATTATTGTTGGTAATTAGAGATGAGCGAACAGTGTTCTATCGAACACATGTTCGATCGGATATCAGGGTGTTCGCCATGTTCGAATCGAATCGAACACCGCGTGGTAAAGTGCGCCAAAATTCGATTCCCCTCCCACCTTCCCTGGCGCCTTTTTTGCACCAATAACAGCGCAGGGGAGGTGGGACAGGAACTACGACACCGGGGGCATTGAAAAAAATTGGAAAAAGTCATTGGCTGCCGAAATCAGGTGACCTCCATTTTAGACGAATAGTGGATTTCAAATCCGGGTCATATGAGAATGTGAACTTTGTGACTATGAGACAGGGATAGCTGTACAGGCAGGGATAGCTAGGGATAACCTTTATTTAGGGGGGAATGTTATTAAAAATAACTTTTTGGGGCTCTATCGGGTGTGTAATTGTGATTTTTGTGAGATAAACTTTTTCCCATAGGGATGCATTGGCCAGCGCTGATTGGCCGAATTCCGTACTCTGGCCAATCAGTGCTGGCCAATGCATTCTATTAGCTTGATGAAGCAGAGTGTGCACAAGGGTTCAAGCGCACCCTCGGCTCTGATGTAGCAGAGCCGAGGCTGCACAAGGGTTCAAGCGCACCCTCGGCTCTGCTACATCAGAGCCGAGGGTGCGCTTGAACCCTTGTGCACACTCTGCTTCATCAAGCTAATAGAATGCATTGGCCAGCGCTGATTGCCCAATGCATTCTATTAGCCCGATGAAGTAGAGCTGAATGTGTGTGCTAAGCACACACATTCAGCACTGCTTCATCACGCCAATACAATGCATTAGCCAGTGCTGATTGGCCAGAGTACGGAATTCGGCCAATCAGCGCTGGCTCTGCTGGAGGAGGCGGAGTCTAAGATCGCTCCACACCAGTCTCCATTCAGGTCCGACCTTAGACTCCGCCTCCTCCGGCAGAGCCAGCGCTGATTGGCCGAAGGCTGGCCAATGCATTCCTATACGAATGCAGAGACTTAGCAGTGCTGAGCCATTTCTGCTCAACTACACATCTGATGCACATTCGGCACTGCTACATCAGATGTAGCAATCTGATGTAGCAGAGCCGAGGGTGCACTAGAACCCCTGTGCAAACTCAGTTCACGCTAATAGAATGCATTGGCCAGCGCTGATTGGCCAATGCATTCTATTAGCCCGATGAAGTAGAGCTGAATGTGTGTGCTAAGCACACACATTCAGCACTGCTTCATCACGCCAATACAATGCATTAGCCAGTGCTGATTGGCCAGAGTACGGAATTCGGCCAATCAGCGCTGGCTCTGCTGGAGGAGGCGGAGTCTAAGATCGCTCCACACCAGTCTCCATTCAGGTCCGACCTTAGACTCCGCCTCCTCCAGCAGAGCCAGCGCTGATTGGCCGAATTCCGTACTCTGGCCAATCAGCACTGGCTAATGCATTGTATTGGCGTGATGAAGCAGTGCTGAATGTGTGTGCTTAGCACACACATTCAGCTCTACTTCATCGGGCTAATAGAATGCATTGGCCAGCGCTGATTGGCCGAATTCCGTACTCTGGCCAATCAGCACTGGCTAATGCATTGTATTGGCGTGATGAAGCAGTGCTGAATGTGTGTGCTTAGCACACACATTCAGCTCTACTTCATCGGGCTAATAGAATGCATTGGCCAATCAGCGCTGGCCAATGCATTCTATTAGCGTGAACTGAGTTTGCACAGGGGTTCTAGTGCACCCTCGGCTCTGCTACATCAGATTGCTACATCTGATGTAGCAGTGCCGAGTGTGCATCAGATGTGTAGTTGAGCAGAAATGGCTCAGCACTGCTAAGTCTCTGCATTCGTATAGGAATGCATTGGCCAGCCTTCGGCCAATCAGCGCTGGCTCTGCCGGAGGAGGCGGAGTCTAAGGTCGGACCTGAATGGAGACTGGTGTGGAGCGATCTTAGACTCCGCCTCCTCCAGCAGAGCCAGCGCTGATTGGTCGAGTTCCGTACTCTGGCCAATCAGCACTGGCCAATGCATTTCTATGGGGAAAAGTTAGCTTGCGAAAATCGCAAACTGACAGGGATTTCCATTAAATAAAGTGACTTTTATGCCCCCAGACATGCTTCCCCTGCTGTCCCAGTGTCATTCCAGGGTGTTGGTATCATTTCCTGGGGTGTCATAGTGGACTTGGTGACCCTCCAGACACGAATTTGGGTTTCCCCCTCAACGAGTTTATGTTCCCCATAGACTATAATGGGGTTCGAAACCCATTCGAACACACGAACAGTGAGCGGCTGTTCGAATCGAATTTCGAACCTCGAACATTTTAGTGTTCGCTCATCTCTATTGGTAATACATATGGCTTTATTTTGATGTTATTTTTATTTTTGCATGTTCTTTTTTTTTACATCCAGGAAAATGGAAAAATTTATTTTAACAAAAAAAATGCTACTAAAGAAATTTTTTACATAATTTTTCCTTTCCGTTATGGTACTTTTTATGTAAGCGATACGTAGTGTTGTGTTGTTGGGGTCAAGGTTAGAATCTTTGGTATTTTTTTTTATCTTACATTTTTTTTTTACTTATCTTTTTATTTTATTTTTTTTTTAGACATTGTTCTCGCCATAAGTACATGATAGACCTTTGAAGAGAATTTTAACTTCACTTTTGGTTGTTTTTCTCTTCATTTTCTTTGCAACTATAGCTGATAAATTACAGTCTCCTAGTGTAAATACAGAGCTAGTCTGAGTCCTTTAGGACCCAACAGCTCCTGTAGTTCTCAGTCCCCAGTGGATGACAGGGCCACCGTTCCAAAAGGGGAGCTGCATCATGGCGGCTCCCATAGCTGCATAAACAGTGCTCATAAAGGAATTGGGAAGGCAGAGATGGAATAAAAAAAACAACCCATCCCTGCCTTCTCTGTTGGATGTCCTACTGCTCTTACAGCCGCGACTCCCTTCTTCTGCAACTGCAATCTGCATACATTGCGTTGAAAAGCAGGAGGAGCTGAGCTCCCATCCTATTAATAACCCGCTCCACCGATTTGGCTGAAAGTTTCCACAAACATAGTCACTACACTCGATTGCACAATAGGCTACTTTTTGTCACAATAGCGCACATACGTTTGTGCCAGGACCCCTACAAAACCCAAATTCACACCACCATCTCTGCAATCTCACACTCTTTGGACCATAGCAAGCCCCAAAATTCATATTGCCCTCTACAGCCTAGCCCCTAACCCCACACAATCACATTTACATATACTTTACCACTTTGCCCCTCACCTTAACGATACTCCAGGAGGCTCTCTATAACGCTCCGGAGCAGCCATGTTTGCCAACCCCCACTGCTCTGACAATCCGCGACACCGCCCACCCATGTAAATACCCCTAGGTGGTCTAATAAATGCAAAAACAAAAAAAAAGGAAAAAAAAAATAAAATACAAAATAAAAACTATTACAAATTCAAATCCCCCCCTTTCCCTAGAACACATATAAAAGTAGTTAAATACTGTGAAACACATACATGTTAGGTATTCCTGTGTCCGAAATCGCCCGCTCTACAAAGCTATACAAATATTTTGCCTGGACACTTAACGCCGTAGCAGCAAACATACTGAAAAGTCCAAAAACGCAGTTTTTTCACTATTTTCATTATCAAACAAATATCAATCAAAAGTGATCAAACCAATAGCATTTCCCGAAAATGCAACAACTACAAACTACACCCGGCCCCGCAAAAAAAGACATTCCGCGACACAGACAAATAAAAAAGTGACTGCTGTCAGAATATGGCAACTTTTACAAACAAAACAATGTCAACACACTACTGGCAGAAAATAACAAATCATACAATGTCGTATATCGCGGTATATTAACTTCAAATACCTCTGTCCCAAAGTCACTATGTACAGTTTCTCAGAACATCGTATAGCAGCTCAAATACAAATTAGCTTCAACACAAAAGTCTGTCTGAATTACAGCAAAAACAAGATAAAGTTACATTTCATATCCCATACCTTATACACAGTACGAAAACCTTACCCACGCCTGTATATACCCAATTCTACAATCACCGCAGACGAAGTCGCGGGTACCAGCTAGTTAGACTCATAAACTCAGAATAAGCAGATATGAATAAATATATTAATAAAATAAATCCATTCCTCCTGCTCTATAACATACTACCACTAGATAGGATCTCATTTGAGACGTAATATGTTCTTTCTAATAGTCAATATTATATAGAAGTTCTTAATTCCAAAACATGAATGTGAAAATTAACCATTTACAATAAATGGACGCTATCTGGTGAAAGTAGTCAAATAAGACAGACTGCTAATGTATGGAAACAATTCTGCTCCACCAACGTGTTGACGTCCCATGTATAAATAACATGAGGAGCCAGGATGAGATCTCCCAGTCAAAGGTAATTGAGGAACCTGGACGGCTTCCGTCTGCTCCATGCAGGGTCCTAGTGCTGGAACATCTACTAGGAAAACTTCCAAAGAACATCATACAAGCCATGAATATCAATGAGTATTGTGTTCTTCTTCTCTCCTTCATCTCAGGGCCTATGGTCCTGTCACGCAAAGGAACCAATTTTCTCCAGGCCTGGCTGTTTACTCAAACAAACCAAACAGGAAAAAAGAAAACTTCTACACAAAGTGGAGACCGAATGTGCCTGGGGATCTTCAGTCAGCAGTTGTGCTGTTTATTTTCCATGCTGATGATGTAAGGGACGTTCTGTATTCAAGGTATCCCGGCCTAGTGTGGTACTATGTGAGCTCAAGGTATGAGCGCTTTATATATACCTATAATAGAGGACCGATCACCAAAAAATCGACACTTACTGATTCCTAATACTCTATATACAAGAACTGTCCAAAAGTTTGGAAAAAAACTTGGTGCAGAAAAATTCCGCAAAATAAGTATGCTTTCAGAAATGGAAGGGTTAATAGTTTATTTTTGTCAATTAGCAAAATAAAGTGAATGAACAAAAGCGAAATCTAAATCCCATCCATATTTGGTGTGACTGCCCTTTGGAGAAGGTGTCTCAGAAGTGATGATATGGCCACACAGAGCCCTGATCCCAACATCTTCCAGTCTGTCTGGGATTACATAAAGAGTCAGAAGGATTAGAGAAAGCCTACGTCTGCAGAAAATCTGTGCTTAGTTCTCCAAGATGGCGGGAACACCTCCCTGCTGAATTCCTTCAAAAACTGTCTGGGAACTGAGAAAAATTGATTGAATTGCCAAAAATAAACTGTATACCTGAAATCATTCTTATGCTAGGTTCACACTAGCGCTTGCTCTCTGTTGTTCAGGTCCTGAGGCAGACATCGGTTATATTGGTTACACACATCGGTTACACACAAAACTGACCCTTTTGACTGTAATGGGGTCCATTGAGTGGTCGTGATTTTGAAAGTGGTGGAGCAAAATGTTTACCATTCAGGACTTTTTTTCTCCACCAATTTATGGCAGAGTCTGTGACAGAGTCCCCAGCAGTAACTTCAATGCAGATGTGAACCTAGAGGACCCAGATCAACTCTGCAGTTCAGGTTAGATAAAAGGTTAGGCTAAATATATAAGCTCCAATTACACGTGAAATCAGTCAAAGAAATAAAAAAAGTATTGTTAAAATGCCCCCAAAGGTATATGATGGCCTTATAGGAGGCATAATGTAAAATAGTAAAAAAAAATAAAAAGACATAAAAATTAAAGTAAAATAATAAAAGGGAATCGCCCAAATACCATGCCCACATAGCAGGTTCTAGCCCTGCCCCAGTGACATAACTACAAAGCAATTACCATAATGGAGATTACTATAACTATTTTTAAAAGCTTTTTGTATGTACTATTAAAAAAACAAAACATGAAATATATGAAAAACACACACGTTTCCCTTCCTTTTTTGTTTAAGGGCATAATCTGAGAAGAACTCCACAAGTAAGAAGGTCTCATCCATAAGGTTATTGTTGGTCACCAATGCAGAGCAGGGTACTCACTGGCTGTGTGAGAAGTCTAAGATGTGGGTCATAGAGGCATTAGGGAGAGATGATACAGGGACCTATTAAACCATATATGTCCTACTAAGAAGTCTGGGTAAGGAATATGCAAATATTTTAGTTCTAGCACCATGTGTTATAATCACGTCTCCATGCACTGAGTTCCCATGACAGACTTTAGTGTAGAACCTGCAGCCGATCAAGGAAGACAAAACTGCCAGTGGAGTAAGACGGCAGCACCCTGGACCAAGAATCAGACAGTGGATGTGTCACAGAAAGCCTTCCATTCCCTGTAAGCACTGTATCTAAAGTGTAGTCACAGTTCATAGCTCTTCTCTAATGGAGCAGAGCAAAAAGCAGGCAAAATAGGAGGAAAATTAATAGGGGATCACTTTAAATTACTGGAATAATCCTTTAAGTTATTTAAAAGGGTTGTCCGACCCCATATTGAATTTTCATACTGATGACCTAACCACAGGACACCCGGAACCCACACAAATTGTTCTTCTCTAGCAGCCTCTGGGTGCCATATGCTTGCTAGCGGCGGGTGCTGTGTTCAGCACCACTCCTTTATATGTAATAGGAGCAATACAGTAGCCCAGTCCAATGGTGCAGTGGTTCCATTGGACTACTCTGTGGATAGGTCAGCCGTATGAAAATTCAATTTGGGGCCGGACAACCCCTTTAATTCATATAGCGGAAAGAAGCTCTCAGTCTTGGGCTTACATGAAAGCTTTCAGGCACTGATCTTCCAATGATCAGGACACATTCCTGTGGGTTTTCATTGTACTAGAAGATTTGGGTAAACTGACAGCACCTTTTGTCTCCATATTACAGGCAGTGAGCCATCAGCGGTGCTGGAATATCTCACCAATGACATGTGTAATTCGCACCTTCGGAAGTTAATTCATTTGCTTCCATACGGCACTTAATGTGCAAAGAAACCACTATAACCCCAATATAAATGAGTGACAGGGATGCTTTACATATCATGTGGCATGCCAGTTATGAAGCCCATTATACCGGTACATATGGTGGAATATACAGATTGCAGCATTACTCTGTAATAGATTTCTCTATTGTTCTGATATTAATGCACAGCTCAATGTCTACCATTGGTATTCTTTAGGTTGGTCCACATGTGCCATAAAAATTCCACCATAAATTCATTGGGAGGCAAATGCTTCATTCTTTGGATGGCTTCCTCCCAATCCTGCCACTGAAGTGAATGGACATTTTTCTCAGGACATTTTTCTATTGCCAGCAGGAAGATTTCCACAGTAGATTTTGCCTGGTGGCTCCTGCCACAAAATCCACAGTGTGAACCTAGACTAAGGAGGAATGCTTTGAATGCAGTAGGTGGCACAGTCACGGACAGTACGCATGGCCAGGAGTTGGATTCCTATCAATCTACTGATGGTGTATCTTATGGATAGGCCATCAATCTGAGATTCTTGTGAAACCCCTTTAATTCACATCTTACACTAGGTTCACACTAGCATTCGAGTTTCTGTTCTTCGGGTCTGCTTGGGGACCCAAAAAATAGAAACCCAATCTGCAGTTACCTGCAGAAACCTGTGGACCCTGTGGAGGAGGGGGTCCGCCAGGTTTCCACCTGAAAAATGTGGAGAGAAAAGTCATGCCACAAATGTCTGATTGATATATACTTCTCAGCAAAATCTACAAAACGGACAAGGTGTATAAGTCCTGTAGCCACTTTATGGTAACAACTGTATAGTGAGTCCATACTATTGGGTATGCCACCCCTTGGCGACCACCATCACTGCAGCACAGCACTCACAGGGGAAGAGACCCAGTAGTCCCCCAGCTGCCAGGCCAATCCTCTAGGCTTGGGGCACCATACCACCCCACTACTACAGCACTACAGAAATGGCAGCTCTCACTACACCATGTGCTATCCCTCAAGTATGAGCCATCAATTAAACGGTGCAGGAAATCCCTTTAAGACATAGAGAAGGTAGCTAATATAATAAACAATACACAACTGTGCCCCTATTAGGCAGTGGGTAAAGCTTTACCAGTTCTGTTTTATATCAATAAATTGGTGAAACTGGTATTTCATGCCATTGTGCATTTTCGATATTGACCAATGCTCTGTGCATCATATCTGAGACATCCAAATAAAAAAAATAAACCGAGAGACAATAACAAGTGTTCAATGAATCAGCGATGTGTACACTCACTTGACTGTTACACCCTATTAACAAATGTAACGTCAAGCTCTCCTCATTGTACACATTCTATCAAAAGTGACAGTGGATGAAGTATACTGCAGAGTATGAATCGGCTAAACTGCTTCACCCCCCCCCCCCCCCCATTGTACTACGTCTTCTGTACTGACCTCTGCTTCACTTCATCCACAGCAAACGCATCAATCACCTTCATGTCAGAAATTTCAACCAAGCTGTCCTCTTATGATGAAGAATAATCGGGTGGAGTCCGGACCTGAACAAACCCTAAGGCTGCGATCAGTCAGAGCTGATCGTTCCTTTATACCGTAATTCACCATTAATCCCGGTAATCTTACTACTTCACAATCTGATCCGGTTTCATTTCAACCTTATAACTACATTTGAGAAGCTTGTCTCCTATACCTGTCAGGCTAAAGAGCACAAGTGCAGCAGATGACCCCCTCTGTACACGCACAAAATGGAGCATTTTACTTATCGGTCTGAGTAAGGAAGGGGGTTCACATCTGTGCTCGTCGCCCAATTTGTACAATCTGGCCGGTTTCCATCATGCCCCGCGAAACTGGACAGGAGACGTAAACCCAGCGGTCAGCTTTCAAACCCATTCACTTGAATGGGTTTGTAAAGTGTCTGCCCGTATGCGTCTTCTGCCTGTCCATGGGGAAACTGTTTTTTTGGGGGGTTTTTTAAGTTGGACACGCAGGACTTTGTATTCAGCTAAAAAAAAAACGGTTTCCCTGTGGACAGGCAGAAGATGCCCATGGGCGGCAACCTTTGCAAATCCATTAAAGTGAATGGGTTTGAAAACTGACCGCCGGGTTTCCGTCACCTTTCCAGTTTCGCAGGGCAGAAGACGGAAACCGACTGGATTGTACAAAATGGACAATGAGCGCAGGTGTGAAACCCCCCCCCCCCCCTTACCGTCTTTAGAATATTAAGGTGGAGATCGTGGTCTGTGTATTGGCTATGTTCATAAATTCTACAATTCTTCACGGGATCTTGGGAATCAATTACAATGATACGTCCACAGATATTTGATTGCTGTTTATTACATTTTTTGGCGGAGCTTAAAAGGTGCAAACAGCAGTTTAGCACCCATTTACCGGTAGATTTTTTCCAACTACAGCCTTCATATGGGTTTATAGTTCAGCCATTTTCAGATCTAGGAATACCTAATGTAGTTATGTTTGTTTTTGCTAATTTCTTTTTTAATATTTTTTTTTACTTTTATTTTCAGACCTCTTGGGGACTTGAACCCAAGGAGAATTCAATAGTCTTCTGGCTGTCCTTGTAACAGATTGATTCCTCCAGATCTTGCTCCAGGAGCGATCCTGCTAAACATGGCAGCACCCATGCACCCTAGTATTCACATGCTGCAACTGAGGCATTTAATGGGAAAAATGCTGAACTGGCGCCATCCAATGTACTATTACTGCGGATGTTAGGAAGGGGGTTAATACTTGAATACAATAAAATAAAGAATTAATCTGTATAAAGTATATATACAGAAACGCTGTAAATAAATTCCATTGCTGTGTTTAATTCATTCATTATTCTGATCCGAGGTGTAATTTGTTTTATACAGTATCTACATTTACAGTTCTGTTGGTTACTATAGGAAATAGTCAAAAGGCTTGTTGTTAGCAAGCAAAGCTCAAATAATGCAGCAAGATGGTCAGGAGTGTACAGGGCAATGCTTCTCCAATGGTCCATTACTGTATGTATGTTCCAATGAACATAGAGCAGGTCCTATCCAAAGCATGGCCCTCATAGAGCCGCCATAGGGCCCCCATAAAGGTAAGTACTTCATGGAATACATTCAGATGTCACTCCAAGTGTTATCCGAGTGCAGTCCGATGCAAACTCTGCCTCACGTCGTTTTTATTCCACTGGATTACTATATGGTGTCGGTGGGATAATCGTACACATCAGGGAGAGTGTTTGCCTACATAGGCAGTACGGAGACTTACAAGTCATTCCTGCTCCGCTATATGGTGTCGGGCATCAAAATGAAATGCCCTGGAGTAAAATTCAATACAGAAAACTCTCTGCTAACATTACAGAGGAACGTTCATTTCCTCTGACATTACCGATGCTATATACTGCTAGAAACCTGGAGATGATCTGAACTCAGCACACAGTTAGTTACTGGTATGTGCCCTGGTTGCAGGGATGTTGGTGCTGTTAGTTTCAGCATCGATAACCCTGCACAGTCAGAGGGGCCGGCTTTATAGCTCAGCATCATTGCTGGACTGTGAGGAACACGCCTTGACAGTAATCTTCAATAGTATTGTACCGTCTGGGGGTATACCTCACAGTCCAGGGATGACGTTGAGCTATAAAGCCGGCCCCTCTGACCGCGCAGGGATAT